>NC_086119.1:39902535-40202535 GCF_963921235.1 Mobula hypostoma
TGATCTTATTGCTGATAGTGAGCTGCCAAGAGCTAGTTTGAAAACCAAAGTTTCGTGGTTTAGGTCTGGCGGTGGTGTAGTAGTTAAGTTACCGGACTTGTAACCTGAGTCCTGAATTCAAATCCTGCTGTGGGCCTGTGGAATTTAAATTAATAAACTGCTTTGTGGAAAGAATAACTAGTCTTATCCAAAAAAAACTGCAGATACTTTAAACCTGAAACCGAAAGTGCTGGAAAAACCAAGTTAATTTTCAATAGCAGAGAAAGGGCGGGGGGGGGGTAGAACAAGGGGAATATTTCTGAAAGGGTAAGAGCAGATGACTAACTGCGGAAGTTAAAATCAGATTAAGTTTCTTTGTTTTTGTTACTCGTGGTAAATCTGTGAGGAATGTCTGTTAGGCTAGACTGAGAGAAAAACTCAATCAAAATGATAAAAGGTAGAAGTGGCCAGTTTTGTGACAGAAAGTTAGAATGAGTTACCTAAAGTTGGAAAATTCGATAATGAATCCTGAAAGCCAGAATTGGTCTTAACAACTAGCCTTAGTGATGAAGACTGTTAAAAATATATATATTATCACTAATCTGCTTCAAGACCCATTGCGATTTGCCTATCACCATAATAGGTCAATGGCAGATGCAATCTCAATGGCTCTCCACGTGGCTTTAGACCAACTGGACAACACAAACACCTATGTCAGAATGTTGTTCATTGACTATAGCTCAGCATTTAATACCATCATTCCCCAATCCTGATTGAGAAGTTGCAGAGCCTGGGCCTCTGTACCTCCCTCTGCAATTGGATCCTCCACTTCCTAACCGGAAGACCACAATCTGTGTGGATTGGTGATAATAATCTTCTCGCTGACGATCAACACTGGTGCACCTCAGGGGTGTGCGCTTAGCCCACTGCTCTACTCTCTATATACCCATGACTGTGTGGCTAGGTATAGCTCAAATATTGTCTATAAATTTGCTCATGATACAACCGTTATTGGTAGAATCTCAGGTGGTGACGAGAGGGCGTACAGGAGTGAGATATGACAACTAGTGGAGTGGTGTCGTAGCAACAACCTGGCACTTAATGAAAAAGCTGATTGTGGACTTCAGGAAGTGTGAGACGAACGAACAAATACCAATCCTCATAGGGGGATCAGAAGTGGAGAGAGTGAGCTATTTCAAGTTCCTGGGTGTCAAGATCTCTGAGGATCTAACCTGGTCCCAACCTATTGATGTAGTCATAAAGACATCGGCTATATTAGGAGCTTGAAGAGATTTGGCATGTCAACAAATACACTCAAAACTTCTATAGATGTACCATGGAGAGCATTCTGACAGGCTGCATCACTGTCTGGTATTGGGGGGGGGCGGGTGGTGCTGCTGCATAGGACTGAAAGAAACTGCAGAGGGTTGTAAATCTAGTCAGCTCCATCTTGGGTACTAGCCTACAAAGTACCCAGGACATCTTCAAGGAGCGGTGCCTCAGAAAGGCAGGATACATTATTAAGGACCTCCAGCACCCAGTACATGCTTTGTTCTCAGTGTTACCATCAGGTAGGAGATACAGAAGCCTGAAGGCACACACTCAGCGATTCAGGAACAGCTTCTTCCCCTCTGCCATCCGATTCCTAAATGGACATTGAAGCTTTGGACAATACCTCATTTTTTAATATATAGAATTTCTGTTTTTTGCATGATTTTTGATCTATTCAATATACGTGTACTGTATAAAGTATACTGAATAAGATTTACTTATTACTTTTTTTTCTTCTATGTTATGTATTGCATTGAATTGCTGCTACTAAGTTAACAAATTTCACGTCATATGCTGGTGATAATAAACCTGATTCTGATTCTGTGCTAGGAACTTGCCAGCCTTATCTAATCTGACCTATGGGTGAATTCAAACCCAAATAATATTGCTGCCTGATGAAGTGGAGTAATCCAAGGTTAATCAAATACAGTATTAGCAGTAACTTGGAGCAGTGTGAATTGATTGTAGAAATATGCCAACTATATTTGATTAATATGATAGAGGCTTTGATGAGGTGATGCATATAGACTTCCATAAAGCATTATATGCCGAACCATAGACTTGCCATGGAGACTGCTGCCCATGGGTGGAAGCATGGATAGAGAACTGGCAGAGTGATGGGAGGAGGCAGTGTAACCAATGGTCACTTTTCAGATTGGAGGGGACTTTTCCCCAGCTGGCACCATCACGACCATTGCTCTTCTTAATAAATATTAATATTGGGCCCGGATGCATAAGAATTGGCTTTCCAAATCCGCAGATAATCGAGACCTGGAAGAAGGATTGCAGTAGGCCTCAAGTGGCCTACGCACGTTGTGAGCATTTACGCTTGTGCGTTGGTGTGTCTGCGTCACTCTGCAATTCGGGCACGTCACGCACACACCTGCCCACGCAAGGCTTTATGGTCATGGTAGTCTTTCTCAGGGTAAACAAGTTTAAAGCAAGCGTCTTTTTTCATAAAAGTGAAACGTGTCCTCCATAATTTTGGAGGTCTGTAAAGCTTTATGGAAGGCATTGCAGCCAGAGTTCCTTCCCTGTCCTTCAGTCGCCCAATGGGAAGCTATTGCAGCGTAGGAGGAAATGCGATGCTACCAAGCAAACCAATCACACTTGTTGCGGTCTGCGTTGTCGCGATGCATAGTTACATTTTGGGAGAGGTGCGTGTCAGGCTACAGCGTAGGGATCCACGTAGGTTCTGCGTAGGGTTCGCAGCTACGCCGTACCTACGGCGTCCATTTGACGCAGAAGTATAAATCAGCCTTTATATTTCAACTGGAAGAACAAGGAGAGGCATTAGAAACTCAAAGACACCATGCAGGAAAAGAGAGATCTGGAGATACTGTATGTATGTGAGTTTTCTTGGGGTCAAGGAGGTTGAGAAACCAATTCATATTTCTGTTTCTCAGCTTTATAAAGAGAGACATGGAATGCAAGAGCAAGGAAGTCATGATCAACCTTTCTAAGTTAACGTTTTGGCCAATATTGGAGCATTTTGTCCAGATCTAAATAGTTCAGGAAAAATATGAAAGCCTGGGAGGGGACGTGGCTGGAATGATTCCGGAAGTGAAGGATTCCGGTTGCAAAGGTAGACTGGAGAACCTGCAGAGGTTGAGAGGGAATCTGACAGGAGCATGTTAAAATGATGAAGGATCCAGTTGGAACAGGTAGAAAGTGGAGCAGAAGTGAAGTGTGGAAAACTTCTTTTTACATTGCGAGTGGATGGGTTCTGAAGTGCATTGTAGCATATGTAGTGGAAACAGATTGAATGATGGTGTTCTAAGGACAGTTGAATACAATACTTGAGAGGACAAAAATGGCAAGGCTGCAGCGATGGACTAGCTAGCTGGATTGTTCTTGTATAGAGTCAGAACTGACTTAATGATCAGATGGCCCTTCCTATATTAATATTGCTGAGATCCTGAGCTGATTGGTTGTCTGTCGCATTTGATGATGATGGACACTTGTGCGGGTGAGTTTTTAAAGTGGAAAAGACTTTCTACTGGGACAGTTCCACTCTCTTGGCCTCGGATATCTGGGTCCGTTGGTACGGTTAGTCGTCAGGGCTGGTGTCTTCCTTGGTTGCAGTGGATGACCGTGACTTCTTCCGTGCCTTGTCATACCCTTCACTCTCCACAAAACTTTGCAGAACCTCCTTCCTGGTCATTGGATCTTGTTGATCTCATCAGCTCAGTCTGCCTGAGCTGACAATGTATGCGAGGACAGGCATAAACCTATTTCACCGGGGGGAGGGGAGCATGAGGCCCGTCTGTTTCACTGGGGGGAGGGGAGCATGGGGCCCACCTGCTATATTCACCTGGTTTAGCCCACCTGTCGAAGTAGTGTACATGGTCTGGCTGCTGCCACATGCAGACAGGTACTTGGAGCCGGAGGTGAGAGCTGAGTGGTGGGGATCAAGGTGAGTGAGTTGCTCCGGAATGGACGCCGCAGCAAGCCCTCTTCATCAGCCCTACCATCAAATGTTATCGTTCTCTCTGAGTAATTTAAATTCTATGTTTGTTTAATTGTTTTGTTGCCCACCTTAAGATTGTATTTCTGTTTTTCTGCTTTATGACAACCATACTTTCTGTCCTCTTGGTCACTTCTGTCTTTGGACTTTCTTCAACGACTATATCTAGTATCTCTTGGAGCTTCTCTTTAGAAGTAACTATCAGCACTGTGTTGTCTGCGTATCATTGGTTGATCAAATTGTATCCACCAATTATCATGTCTGGAATGCTGTTAAGTTCTCTTAGAACCTTCTCGCTATAAAGATTGAATCTTCTTCGATTGTCGATTGAAATCCGATGACGTCCACTCCTTTAACGGTGAGATCTTTGATGACTATACAGTCCTATCCTGGACCCACAAGCTCTATTGCAGGTGGGATATGTATATGTAGTAGTGGTGGCAACCATGGCTGCATTTTTCCTGGCTCTCTTCTGCTGTCTTCTGGTTGTTCTTTCCATCTCCAGAATACGAACCCTGTCCCTACCCAGCTGTCGCCAAGTGGTACGGTCGGCAGCAACATCCTCCAGGTCCTCGGGTCTGATCTTGCACTTCCTTAAAGCATTCTTCATCTGATCCTTATAGCGCTTCCTTGGCCCTCCAGCTGAGCGTCGACCATGATGTAGCTGGTCATATAACACTCTGCGGGGTAGTCGACATGGGGGCATCCTTATCACGTGCCCCAGCCACTGCAGCTGACGCTGGGTGATCATGGCCTCAATACTCCTGCAGTTGGTCTTTACAAGTATTTCAGTGTGAGGCACCCGCTCACGCCAGGTAATTCCCAGGATGCGCTGGAGGCAGCTCATATAGGTTAGGTGACAGAACACAACCCTGTGTGGCTCCCCTCTTAATCTGGACAAAGTCACTTGCTCATTTTCAACTCTCATTCCTGCTCTTTGTTCCCAAAACAAATTTCTGATGATTCTGATGTCTTTCACATCAATGTCCAAGCTCTTCATGCCTCACTTTATTAAAGGCTTTGGTGTAATGGATGAAACATAATTATAGGTCATTCTGGACCTCGATGGCATGCTCACAAATCATTTGAAGGAAGAAGATCACATTTCATATTCCCTAGCTTCAATGAAGCCCCACTGCTCTTGTGCGATCTCCGGTTTCATGTTGTTTCTTGCTCTCATCATGATGATTCATAGCGGGACTTTCACAATGTGACTCATGAAACTAGTTGTGCGGTGTAATTTGCATTCAATTGCTTTAGGTTTCTTAGCCAGTACAATAATTAACGACTTGTTCATTTCCTCAGGTATTTCCCCTTTATCATATTTTTCATTCAGTAAATCTGTCAACCATTTAATCCTGAAATCTTTCAGCACTTGAATCATTTCTATAGCAATGCCATCTGGTCCTAATGTCTTATTCATTTTCATGTTCCCCACTGCTACTTTAACTTCTAATTTCATAGTCGGTGGGCCAACCACGTTCTTAATCGGAATCGGGTTTATTATCACTGGTATGTGTCATGAAATTTTTTAACTTAGCAGCAGCAGTTCAATGCAATATATAATATAGAGAAAAAAAAATAAGTAAATCAATTACAGTATGCATACATTGAATCGATTGAAAGTCGTGCAGAAAACAGAAATAATATATATTAAAAAGTGAGGTAGTGTCCAAGGGTTGAATGTCCATTTAGGAATCCAAATACACCTAAGTCATTGGGTGTATTTAAGGCAGAGATAGACAGATTCTTGATTAGCCACGGCATCAAAGGGTATGGGGTGAAGGCAGGGGAGTGGGGATGATTGGAAGAATTGAATCAGGGCATGATTAAATGGTGGAAGGGGAAGAAGCTGTTCCTGAACTGCTGAGTGTGTGTCTTCAGGCTTCTGTATCTCCTACCTGATGGTAACAGTGAGAAAAGGGCATGCCCTGGGTGCTGGGGATCCTTAATAATGGATGCTGCCTTTCTGAGACACCGCTCCTTGAAGATGTCCTGGGTACTTTGTGGGCTAGTACCCAAGATGGAGCTGACTAGAATTACAACCCTCTGCAGCTTCTTTCAGTCCTGTGCAGTAGCCCCTCCCACCCATACCAGACAGTGATGAAGCCTGTCAGAATGCTTTCCACCGTACATCTATAGAAGTTTTTGAGTGTTTTTGTTGACATACCAAATCTCTTCAAACTCCTAATGAAGTATAGACACTGTCTTGCCTTCTTTGTAACTGCATCGATATGTTGGGACCAGGTTAGGTCCTTAGAGATCTTGACACCCAGGAACTTGAAACTGCTCACTCTCTCCACTTCTGATCCCTCTATGAAGATTGGTATGTGTTCCTTCGTCGCACCCTTCCTGGAGTCCACAATCAGCTCTTTCGTCTTACTAACTTCTCTCCTCTCATATCTTCAAACAAGTTGGCAATGTATTCAGACCATCTAGCCAGTGTACCTGCTTTTTCCATGCGTATCAATCCCTCTTTTGCCTTCAAACACCGACAAGAAGTACAAGAGTTAGCACCTGTGAGCATCCTTACCTTCTCATATTGTGAGAATTGTTCTGTTTCTCAATCTCTTTACATTCTCCATTGTTCTTTCACTTCCCTACATTTTCACTTGATTTCTTAGTCCAAAGTTTTATACTTGATGCTGTTCTTTGGGGTGATTTTCTCTTTTTCTTTCATTAGATCCAGAACTTCATCTTGTCATCCATTTTTTTTCCTTCTCTTTTCTCTTTCTTGGTATCACTTCATTGGACATGTCCACCACTGCGATTTTAAACTTCAACCAGCTTGGTGTGTTCTCCACTGTCAGAGCTTCAAGGCAAAGGACACCCAAGAGTTCAGAATTGGGGCGGCGCCCGTATGTCATGACATTAGAAATAGCTGTATTCAGCCTTTTGAACCTGCTCCGCTATCTTATGAGGACATGTCTGCTCTCCTACCTTAAATATATCTTCCTGCATTATTTCCCTGTGCTGATTCCCTTAGTACCCGAAGATCTACGGACCTGCTTTTAGTATACTTAATGACTGAAAATGCACAGCCCTCCGTGCGTGAATCTCAATGGTTTACAATCCTCTTAAGGGATGTCATTTCTTCATCGGATGGCTGATTGTTCTGAGACCATAAATCCTGGTTCCCCCGGCTGAGGAAAACACTCTCCCAGAAGTTAAGTGCCTTGCCCCTTAACAACTTGTATTTTAATTAGATCGCTTTTAGCTTTGCACAGTGGCAGTATCGTAGCCGATGAGGTTTACCTGAGGCACGATTATTGCTTATTGAAATTAGATTGCTTCTCATTTCATTCTCAATCAAGTCTGCTCATTCTATCCTCAAAAAGACAACAGGAACAAAGGGATCCCACCACAAAGCGTATCGTTACCTTCCTCCACCTCCCCCCACCCCGATTTCTGCCAGGATCACCTTCCCACCCCACCCCCCACACGTTTCTTATTTGTTCGTCCCTCCTCACACTTACCCCTGCTATCGACCAATAAGCTGCACCTGCCCATTCACCTCCTCCCTCACCTCCATCTAGTCCTTCCAGACCAGGCAACACTTCACCTGCAAATCTGCTGGTGTCGTCTGTTGTGTCCGGTGGTCCCGATGTAGCCTCCTCTATGTCGCTGAGACCTGTCGTAAACTGGGGGACTGCTTCATCGAGCACCTCTGCTCCATCCACCATGGGCGAAACTTTCCGGTGACCAAACATTTTAATTCCGAGTCCCATTCCCGTTCCGACATGTTGGTCCATGGCCTCCTCTTGTGTCCAGAAGAGGTCACCCTCAGGATGGAGGAGCAACACCTTATATTCCACTTGGGTAACCTCCAACCTGATGGCATGAATATCGATTTCTCCTTCCAGTTATAAAAAAAAATTGCCCCTTCCCTCCCCTCTTCCTCTTTTCGCCACTCTAGCCTTTGACCTCTTCTCATCTTCATTTTGCTTCACCCTGGGTCCCCTCCTCCTTCCCTTTCCGTTATGGTCCACTCCTCTCCTATCAGATTCCTTCTTCTCCAGCCCTTGACCTTTCCCACCCACCTGGCTTCACCTATCACCTTCCAGCCAGCCTCCTTCCCCTCCCCCACCTTTTTATTCTTACGTCTTCCCCCTTCCTTCTCAGTCCTGAAGAAGTGTCTCGGCCCAAAACATCACTTCCATAGATGCTGCCTGGCATGTTCAGTTCCTCTGGCGTTTTGTGTGTCAAAACAGGAACACTAGCTGCACATGACTGCTCTATTGCTCAGTAAAACTATAGTTGATCTTTTACCTCAGTGTCATTTTCCTGCACTGACACCACATCCCCAGATGCCCTGTATATTTAAAATCCCATTGATGTCCGTCTGCCTCTACAGCACTCTCTGGTAGAGAGCTTCAAGTGTTCAATACCCACTGACAGATGAAATTTCTTCTTATTTCAGTCCTAAATGGGTGATCCTTTATTCTGAGACTGCGACCTCTGATTCTAGCCGGGGAGGGACATTAGCCCTGCATCAATCTCGTCAAACCCCATGATGTTTTGTGGTTTTGATGAGATCACTGATCATTTTGCCAAACCCGAGGGTACCAGGAATCGATCTGGTGAGCCATCATTACACTCCTCCATCGTTAGCATTCCCTTTCTTGGGTAAGGAGACCAGACCTGTTCTTTATATTCCAGGCTTGGTCTCACAAGGGTACTACAGCGCCCCGGGAGATGGTGCCGCTATTTAAAAACATAATGACTATACTGATTTTGGCCTCAGCTCTGCTTTCCTCCCTGTTCCTCATAATCCTTGTCTCAAAAACTTGTCCATCAACCCAGAAGTTAGCCTTGTGATCCTTGATTAAATTATCAATAAGGAAAGAGCCCCCTTCCATCGGTAAAGATACCAAAATAATATATATATATATAACTGCTTTGTGTGTGATCTCAAACTGTGTCTCACTAAAACACACTATAGTGAAACTGTATTAGAATATCTGGCTCTATATCCCGATACAATATCAATAAAGCCCAACTCCATTCCCTTTGACAATGCTTACTGATCAATAATGATTACATTTTCAATTCCTATGCATCACCCTGAATAACAACATTTTCTTCTCACTCTCCTTCAGTAATAATTTTTAAAGATTCAATCCATGTAGATAATTTTGTAGTTGACAATAGACAATAGGTGCAGGAGTAGGCCATTCGGCCCTTTGAGCCAGCACCACCATTCACTATGATCATGGCTGATCATCCACAATCAGTATCCAGTTCCTGCCTTATCTCCATAACCTTTGATTCTGCTATCTTTAAGAGCTCTATCCATCTCTTTCTTGAAAGCATCCAGAGACTTGGCCTCTACAGCCTTCTGGGGCAGAGCATTCCATATATCCACCACTCTCTGGATGAAAAAGTTTTTCCTCAACTCCGTTCTAAATGGCCTACCCCTAATTCTTAAACTGTGGCCTCTGGTTCTGGACTCAACCATCAGTGGGAACATGCTTCCTGCCTGCAGCATGTCCAATCCCTTAATAACCTTATATGTTTCAATAAGATCCCCTCTCAGCCTTCTAAATTCCAGAGTATACAAGGACAGTCGCTCCAATCTTTCGACATATGACAGTCCCGCCATCCCGGGAATTAACCTTGTGAACCTACGCTGCATTCCCTCAATAGCAAGAATGTCCTTCCTCAAATTTGGAGACCAAAACTGCACACAATACTCCAGGTGTGGTCTCACCAGGGCCCTGTACAGCTGCAGAAGGACCTCTTTGCTCTTATACTCAATTCCCCTTGTTATGAAGGCCAGCATGCCATTAGCTTTCTTCACTGCCTGCTGTACTTGCATGCTTGCTTTCAGTGACTGATGTACAAGAACACCTAGATCTTGTTGTGCTTCCCCTTTTCCTAACTTGACTCCATTTAGATAATAATCTGCCTTCCCATTCTTACCACCAATGTGGATAACCTCACATTTATCCACATTAAACTGCATCTGCCATGCATCTGCCCACTCATCCAGCCTGTCCAAGTCACCCTGCATTCTCATAACATCCTCCTCACATTCCACACTGCCACCCAGCTTTGTGTCATCGGCAAACTTGCTAATGTTACTTTTAATTCCCTCATCTAAATCATTAATATATATTGTAAACAGCTGCGGTCCCAGCACTGAACCTTGCGGTACCCCACTGGTCACTGCCTGCCATTCAGAAAGGGACCCATTAATCGATACTGTTTGTTTTCTGTCAGCCAGCCAATTTTCAATCCATGTCAGTACTCTGCCCCCAATACCATGTGCCCTAATTTTGCCCACTAATCTCCTATGTGGGACTTTATCAAAGGCTTTCTGAAAGTCCAGGTACACTACATCCACTGGCTCTCCCTTGTCCATTTTCATAGTTACATCCTCAAAAAATTCCAGAAAATTAGTCAAGCACGATTTCCCCTTCGTAAATCCATGCTGACTTGGACCAATCCTGTTACTACTATCCAGATGTGTCGTAATTTCATCTTTTATAATTGACTCCAGCATCTTTCCCACCACCGACGTCAGGCTAACCGGTCTATAGTTCCCTGTTTTCTCTCTTCCTCCCTTCTTGAAGAGAGGGGCAACATTAGCCACCCTCCAATCCACAGGAACTGATCCTGAATCTATAGAACATTGGAAAATGATTACCAATGCGTCCACCATTTCTAAAGCCACCTTCTTAAGTACCCTGGGATGCAGACCATCAGGTCCCGGGGACTTATCAGCCTTCAGACCCAACAGCCTATCCAACACCATTTCCTGCCTGATATCAATTTCCTTCAATTCATCCATTACCCTAGGTCCTTTGGCCACTATTACATCTGGGAGATTGTTTGTGTCTTCCCTAGTGAAGACAGATCCAAAGTACCTGTTCAACTCGTCTGCCATTTCCTTGTTCCCCATAATAAATTCACCCACCTCTGTCTTCAAGGGCCCAATTTTGGTCTTAAATATTTTTTCCTTTTCACGTACCTAAAGAAGCTTTTACTATCCTCCTTTATATTCTTGGCTAGTTTACCTTCGTATCTCATTTTTTCTCCACGTATTGCCTTTTTAGTTACCTTCTGTTGCTCTTTAAAAGTTTCCCAATCCTCCGGCTTCCCACTCGTCTTTGCTATGTTATACTTCTTCTCTTTTATTTTTATACTGTCCATTACTTCCCTTGTCAGCCATGGCCTCCGCTTACTCCCCTTAGGATCTTTCTTCCTCTTTGGAACGAACTGATCCTGCACCTTCCGCATTATTCCCAGAAACACTTGCCATTGCTGTTCCACTGTCATCCCTGCTAGGGTATTGTTCCATTGAATAGCACCATAGTTCCCTTTGTTCAGCTGTAATACTGACACTTCCGAGTTCCCCTTCTCCCTCTCAAATTGTAGATTAAAACTTATCATATTATGGTCACTACCTCCTAATGGCTCCTTTACCTCGAGGTCCCTGATCAAATCCGGTTCATTGCACAACACTAAATCTAGTTGTCCGCATTATATTCTGTCCGCTGTTTTCATACCCACCTCTTTACCTAAGGGTAGGTGAAAGCAAGATTTAAAGATATTGGGAATCTGAAATTAAAATTGAAAATACTGGAAATACTCAGCAGGTGAGGCAGCATCACAAAGTTCAAAGTAAATTTGTTATCAAAGTACCTATCTATCGCCATGTACAACCCTGAGATTCATTTTCCTGTGAGCATAAACAGTAAATATAAGAAACACAATAGAATCAGTGATAGACGGTACCCAACAGGACAGACAAACAACCAGTATGCAAAATACAACAAACTGTGCGAATACAGAAATAAAAAATAACAATAATAAATAAGCAATAAATATCGAGAACATGAGATGAAGAGTCCTTGAAAGTGAGTCTATAGGTTGTGGGAACAGTTTGGTTCAAGAGCTTGATGATTGAGGGGTAATAACTGTTGCTGAACCTAGTATGGGTCCTGAGGCTCCTGTACTTTCTTCCTGATGGCGGCACTGAGGAGAGCATGGTCTGGGTGGTGGGGATCCTTGAGAGTGGATGCTGCTTTCCTGTGACTGTGCTCCTTGTAGAGGTGTTCAATGGTGGGGAGGGCTTTACCTGTGATGGACGGTCCACGTTCACTCCTTTTTGTAAGATTTTCCATTCTAGGGCATTGATGTTTCCATTCCAGGCTGGACTCAACCAGCGAATATACTCTCCACCACACATCTATAGAAGTTTGTTAAAGTTTTAGATGACATGCTGAATTGCAGATTTCTCAGAAAATAGAGGTGATGTCATGTTTTCTTCGTAATGGCACTTATGTGCTGAACCCAGTACAAATCCTCTGAGGTGATTACAACGAGGAATTTAAAGTTGCTGAATCTCTCCTTTTCTGATCCCCTGGTGAGGACTGGCTCATGGACCTTTGGGTTCCTCCTCCTGAAGTCAATAACCAGCTCCTTAGTCTTGCTGACATTGAGTGAGAGGTTATAGAAAACTAGAAACCTACCAGCACATTACAGGCCCTTCAGCCCACAACGTTGTACCACTCTCATTTCAATCTCCTTCCTATGTGCTAACTCGCCACCACCTTTGGTTCAGCCGACAACAGCGGTGTCATCAGCAAAGTTAAATATGGCGTTGGAGCTGTGCTTAGCCTCATAATCATGAGTATAAAGTGAGAAGAGCTGTGGGCTAAGAACAGAGTCTTGTGGTGCAGCTATGCTGATGGAGATTGTGGAGGAGATGTTTTTGCCAATCTGAACTGACTGGGGTTTGCAAGTGAGGAAATTGAGGATCCAATTGTACAAGGAGGCATTGAGGCCAAGGTCTTGAACCTTATTAATTAGTTTTGAGGGGATGATAGTATTAAATCCGTGGAGAGAGTTGACATTTCAATTATAATAAGCTTTCTTCAGAACTGGAAATGGACCCATTTAGCAACAATCCCCATTCATAAATCCTTGTGATAGAGTAGAAGTTAGTGCAATTGTTTTACCGTGCCAGCAATGAATGATTGGGGTTCGATTCCTGCATGCTGCCTGTAAGGGGTTTGTACGTTTTCCCTGAGACCATGTGACTTTTCTCTAGCTGCTCCAGTTTCTTCCCACGTTCCAAAGATATATGGTTAGGGTTAGTGAGTTGTGGGCATGCTATTTCGGCCGCAGAAGTGTGGTGACACTTTCAGGCTGCTCCCAGCTGATTTGATGTGACACAACCGATGCGGTTCACTGTCTATTTTGATGTACATGTGACAAATTAGGCTAACCTTGTTCACTGTACATTATCAAACTATAATTTCTCTCAGGTGCTATATTACAATGTTCACAAGAGATTCTAGCATTGTCCCTACCATTGACATCAGATCTTCATTTTCTCCGCTCTTTTTGGAGTAAGTGTGTTTCACTTAATACTTTAAACTCTTGAGCACAATTCTAAAATCTGGGTATTTCTGGAAAAGCAAAACTAATGACCTGTTCTGTTTGTAGCCAAATCTTCCAAGTCTCTGTAGTGTAAGCATTGGATCCAGAAATCTGTTGGTTTTGTTTTGTTAGTCCCATTACCAATGTTTTAACTTATAATTCTGTAGACAATAAGACATCGTTACTATTTCCCCCAGTTCCTTATTTCTCCTCTCCATGTTTAAGGGACCCATATATTTAACTTATCTCTTTTTACATGTTAGTAGGATACTCTTACCATCTGTTTTGTATCTTGTGATTTCTTCTAATTCTATTTTCAGTGTTTCTTATCAATATATCAATCACTCTTCCTTGAATTGTAAAACCCTCCTAAAGCTCTGACTTCATTAATGCACCAATATAAGCCTCTTCCTTTAGTTATATGAAGTTAGAGACAGATTTAGATTATTGTTCGACCATGGCTTTTTTTATTCTTTAATGAATATTTGTACATGTTATTTATTTAAATAGTTGCAATTTCTTCTCTGATATTAAAATTTCTAATGTAATTTTCCAATCTATTTTAGCCAACATATCTACAGAATTTACTTTGTTTGGTCTACTTTCAGATTATTCCCAAACTCAATATAAAATTCCATTATATTTTCATTTGCTGCTCCCCAGAGTCCCCTAACCACAGCTATTAATTAATCAGATCTCATTGCACCATATGAGATACAAATTAGCCTCGTCCTGTACTCGTTCATCCATATACTTGAGACAAAACATATTGAAGTGTTCTGCCAACTTGTTCTCTACATATCGCATCTGAAATGAAACATTTAATGCTGGAGGTACACAGGTCTGGCAGCTTCTGTGGAAAGAGGAACAAAGCTAATATTTCAGGTCAGTTATGTTTTGCTGACCGGTGGTGTAGTGGTATCCGCATTGGACTCCGAGTGGTCCTGGGTTCGAATCCAGCCGGCTCCTTGCATCCGTGCTGGGTTGAGTGTCAAGCTAGCAACTCAGCCTCATAAAACACAGGCAAATGCTTAAGAAATGGCAAGATTGCCACTTGATGTGCCGCATGGTGTGGAAAGGAACAACAATGTTTCATCAGAAGTTGATTTTTTAATAAAACTCAATTGGAACAATAATATCCTAAAATGCCCCAGAGGTATGGCTTGAAATCATACAGGTTTTTTATAGTGTGGAAATCCTCGCTAAACAAACAGGTTGTAAATCTTGGCTGTGATTCAGCGGAGGAAAGAAACTGGGCTATGCACATTGCTAGTATCCTTATGTGGCACAAGATGCAGTGGAGGATTGACATTGACATGCATATGAACAGTGTCAAGAACTGCCTAATCTTATTTGGAAACAACCGCTACCTTGAACTGCTCAATAACACCTCTAGTACAATTTCTCACAACTACCTTGCCTGTTCTTCTTCCCACCCTGTCACCTGAAAAAACGCCATTTCTTTTCCTTAGTTCCTTTGTCTCCGCTGTGTCTGTTCCCAGGATGAGGTATTCCTTTCCATAATATTAAAGGTATCTTCCTTCTTCAAGGAATGAGGTTTCCCTTCCTCCGCTACTGATGTTCTCCTCCATTTCCTGGACATTGGGTGGCAGGGTGGAGACACCTCTCTAATAAAGGATGTGCAAAGCGCTCCATCCCTCCGCTAGCACCTGCTTAGTTCCCCCCCCCCACCCCGCCCCATAGGGTCATATGAAGCCATGGGAGCAGGTGATGGATGGTTGTACGAGTAGCTGGTGCAGAGCACAAGTTCTGGTTATGTGACCACTAACGCCAGGCAGATCATCTCTCAGGAGTATTGATAATGACTGGGGTCACCCTTCTTGAAAAGACACTGCCCAGAAGAAGGCAATGGCAGACCATTTCTGCAGAAAAATTTGCTACGAACAATCATGGTCAAAGACCATGAACACCCGCATGAGACAGCACATATCCACAGAAGTTGATATGAGAAGGCCTTGGCGAGTAGGATTAAGAAAAACCCCAAGGCATTCTACACGTGTATGAAAAACAGGAGGATCACTAGAATGAGGGTAGGGCCACTCATGGATAAAGAAGGATATGTGGTTGGAGGTAGGGGAGGTGTTCAAGGAGAGGGACTTTGAATAGCATAGAACAGATAATGTTCTAGAGCAAGTTTAGGTTAAGGAAGAGGTAATGTGGAGCTTCTGAAAAACATTAGGATAGATACGTCTCCAGGGCCGGACAGGACATACTGCAGATTACTACAGGAAGCAAGGGAAGAGATTGCTGGGGAGTTGACAATGATTGTTACGCCTTTTCTGGCCACATGAGTGGTACCAGGAGCGGAGGATGGCAAATGTTGTACCACTATTCAAGAAAGGTAAAGGTACTGGTTTTTCACCTGGAACCTACCAGCCTTCTCCTTCTCACCTTCCCCCCACCTTCTTTATAGGGCCTCTGCCCCTTCCCTCCTGACGAAGGGTTCCGGCCCGAAACGTTGACTGATGGTTTCCACGGATACTGCCAGACCTACTGAGTTCCTCCAGCGTTTTGTGAGGTAAAGGTACAATCCTAGGAATAATACAGCAGTGAGCCTTACATCATTAGTAGTCAAACTATTGGAGAGAATTCTTGGGGGAAAGATTTGCGAACACTTGGAGAGGCATAGTCTTTATGGGGATAGTCAACATAGCTTTCTGAGGGGCAGGTCATGCCTCATGAGGCTAATTTAATTTTTCAAGGTGGTGACAAAACAAATTGATGAAGGTAGAGCAGTAGATGTGCTATATATGAATCTTAGTATCAGTTTGACAAGGTTTTTCATGGTAGCTCATCCAGAAAACCTTGCCATGGAAACTTAGGTTTGGATGCCCATAGAAGGCTGGGTGTGGTCATGCATGGAGCGTGTTCTGCCTGGAGGTTGCAGTGTAGTGGTGCTCTGTCAGGATCTGTTCTACTTCCTTTTGTGATTGTTATCAATGACCTGGATGAGGAAGTGGAAGGGTGGGTTATCAAATTTACAGACGACACGAAGGCTAGTGGTGTTGTGAATGGTATAGAAGATTGTCACATGTTGCAATGAGATATAGACAGGATGTAGAGTTGGGTAGAGAAGTTGTGATGGAGTTCAATCTGGAAGAGTGTGAACTTGATACAATTTGGAGAATCAAACTTGAAGGCAGAGTACAAGGTTAATGGCAGAATTCTTGGCAGTGTGGAGGAACAGGGGGATCTGGGAGTCCAATCAATAGATCCATCCAAGTTGCTGTGCAAGTTAATAGGGTGGCTAAGAAGGTGTATGATGTGCTGACTTTTCATTAGTCATGTGATGGAGTTCAAGAGCCACAAGGTAATTCTTCAGCTTTATAAAACCCTGCTTAGATCTCACTTCGAATATTTTGTTCAATTCTGGTTGCCACGTCTTAGGAAGTTTGTGGTAACCTTAGAGAGGGTGAAGACAGGATTTACCAGGATGCTGCCTGAATTAGAGAGCATGTATTATGAGGAAAGGTTGGCTGAGCTAGAACTTTTCTCTTTGGAGCGAAGGAGGATAAAAGACAACTTGATAGAGGTCTATAGGATTATGAGAGGCATGAACAGAGTGAAACTCCAGTAACTTTATCTGGGTCACCAATGGTCAATACCAGATGACGTCCTATTTAATGTGAATAGAGGAAAGTTTAGGAGAGTCGTCAGAGGTAGGTTTTTTTTTACAGAGAACACACTGTTGTTTGTGGGGACTTTTGGGGGGAGAAAACTCAGATAAACACATGGATGTTAGAAAAATGGAGGATTCTGAACTGTGTAGGAAGGCTAGATTGATCTTGGAATTAGATTGATCAAGGCGTAGACTTGCATGGGTCAGCACGACAACGTGGGCCAAAGGGCCTGTACGCTGCTGTACTGCTCTACGTACAAATTCAAAAGATCAGAATAGAAAGGTTAAGATTGAATTGAAGGTCCTGTATTACAGGTCTAGACATCTTGATTTTTATTCCATTAATATAATGGTATTTTCACTGTTAAATGGATAAGGCACCATTACTGCTTTTTTACCAAACCAGTAATGTAGCCACTGTTCCACTTAGGCAGTGGAGCTACTAGGACTTGATGTTTCAATCCCTATGGTAAATTGGCACTCTCGATGTTGGCAGTGGGCTTGGAGTGGTGACAAGGAGGGAGGGTAGGTACGTCATCGGGGTCATCAGGTGGGCACCCTCCTTCTTTGACGTTTCGTTGATAGGTATATAAACACCACATTTCCACTATGCACATAGTCTAAGAGCCTATGCTGACCAAACATCTGCCTTTACTAATCCTCTATATCTCTCAGCTTCTTTATCTGTTCCCACACTGTCATCAATTTCAACCCCTTAATTCTACATAAAAGGGGAATGTACAGAGCCCAATTAACTTACCAAACTACATATCTTTGGGATGTGAGAGCATATCCAGCCTCCACACATGTAGCACCCAGGGTCAGGATTGAACCCAACTCACTGGAGCTGTGTGACAGCTGCCCTACTGGTTGTGTCGCTGTGCTGTCCAAAAACTGTTGGAATTGTATCTTTTGGTTTCCTCTTTTGTTGGTTGGGCTTGCATATTCATTGACCATCTAGTAATCAATTAAAGGGGCTGGCCTAAAACCCAGAGCAATTCTCTGAAACAAGGCTGACGACTGCCTATGGTTGCCTTTGAGCCAAGAGGGGAGCATTGACGCTGGCATCAAGCCTGTGCTGATTTGATTGTTTGGCATGGAGAGACAGCCGAAGCTTGTTGGAACAAGAAAATGTGACAGTAGAGGTTGCACGAGGAACACGGAGGGTGCCGTAAAGCAGATGGGTGAGGTCGGAGAAACAGATGGCAATCATGGTGGTGCTCATTTTGTGGGCACTTCGTGGAATTTCCCCGGTGCATTGCAGAACGACTGCACAAACATACCCTCATTATCTCCTCATTATTGTCTCCCACTTTATAGTTATTCCCATCTGCTCCAGTCCCAGCTGTAGTCATGAGGTACCTCCAAGTTCAGGGCTTCAGGCTTGCAGCGCTGTTCAGAGACCGTAATCTGATGATAAACTCTCATTCTGTTCTGCAGATTCAGCACTCACTTTTGGAATGGCCATGTTTCTAAAAGTCTCTTCAAATTGCTAAAATGCTTTGCCATCTGCTAAGTCAGTAAAAAAAATGTCTGCTGATGGTAGAGTGGAAGGAATGGAGAGAAAGGGTAATTTATTAATCAGGAATATCAAGAACATGATGTCACTAGTTATCAGTTTAGTGGAAGGAGCAGATAGTGTGGATGGAATAGATGCTGAGGATTTAATATCAGAGAATTGGGTGGTGCAGCAGGCATGTTGGTTTTAATTATCAAACCTTTTGGCGCGTGTGTTCCTGTATCCCTCCTCAAATTTCCTTTCTTTAAGCCAGCCCATTGGGGTTTGACCATTTGCTGTCAGGAATAATTTCCCTTAATCAATTTTTCAAAATCTCAATCAATCTGAATCACAATGAGGCCTTCTTTTCCAAGGAAAGCAAGCCTGGAATTTTGTGTGGTATCTGAAATCACACTAATCCCACAATCATAATCTTCCCATAAACTGTATACAGGATTTGACGCATCAGAATCAGGTTTTAATATCACCAACATATGTCATGAAATTTGTTAACATAAACTGTATACTACTTCAACCAGTGTCAAAGTACCAATGAAATCTCTTCAGGACTACACCCTGTTTCTCCTAGTGTAACCCATTCCAGTAGAATTTGTTTAATAATTAATTAGTGGGACTTTGTATGTACTTTGCCTAAGTTTTGCACATGTAATAACAGAAGGTGCATTTGAAAAGCAATGTTTTTGCAAACAAGAGAAGGTCTGCAGATGCTGGAAATTCAAGCAACACGCACAAAATGCTGGTGGAACACAGCAGGCCAGGCAGCAGGACTGCTGAAGGGCCTTGGCTCGAAACGTTGACGATACTCTTTTCCATAGATGCTGAGTCCTTCCAGTGTTTTGTGTGTGTTGCAATGTTCTTGCGGCTTTTTCCCTTATATTTCAAGGCGTGAAGAAGCATTGATTGGTTAATTTTTAGCTTTTCCATCAATAACACACCATTGATATAATAGTGAATATATTCAGTGCTGTTTGTTTGTTCTACTCCCTTCCTCTGTGTTAAACAGTTGCCTGCTTCAGTTACACAGTTAATCAGCACCACCTATCACAGGGATGAGGACAGCGTAAATGATAGGCAGTTTATTGTTCTTAAATGGGTTCACAGCTCAGACCTTGGTGATAAATTGACAGTTTAGAGATTCATTCGTCCAAAAGAAACGGGCATTGAAAAGGCTGCAGGCACTGAGGACTTGTCAGTTCATTCATGCATGTACTAGTGGCAGGTTGGAAGTGCTGAAGGGTTGCCAGTTCCAGCCTGCATACACTGAGCACAAGCGGCTTTGGAAAAGCTACACGCTCTGGTAATCTGAAATGAGCTGGAACAGAAACTCTGCAGGTCAGGTAGCCTCTGCGGAGAGAGAAACTTAACATTTCAGGTCTGAGACCCTTCATCGGGCTGAGAAAGAGAGAAGCATAAACACGAGAAAATCCAGAGCAACACACACAAAATGCAGGAGGAACTCAGCAGGCCAGGCAGCATCTATGGAAAAGAGTACAGTCGACGTTTCGGACTGAGACCCTTCATCAGGACTGGAGAAGCATGTTAGTAGGCAGAGAAAGTAGGGAAGGGTGGGGGGTGGAACAAAGGGAATTTCTCTGACAGGGTGAAATAATGTGTTTCATTAAAAGATTAATTAGCTCCTTTGCTCAGCGAGTTGCCGATGTTGTAAATTCTGTGTAATAGATTATAGAAATGAAAGATAAAGAGGAAAAAACAACGGCAGGAAAGGTGGCCAGAACTGATACAAAGAGTAAGAAACGGCGAATTATCCAAAGTTGGAGAATTCAGCAACACACACAAAATGCTGGAGGAACTCAGCAGGCCAGGCAGCTTCCATGGAAAAGAGTACAGTCAAGATCCTTCACCCGAAACAAAAACTGGACTTTCTTCCGTAGATGCTGCCTGGCCTGCTGAGTTCCTCCAGCATTTTGTGTGTGTTGCTTGGATTTCCAGCATCTGCAGATTCACTGTTGTTTGTGATTGGAGAATTCAGCACTGAGTCATGCAGGGTGCAAAATGCCTAGACAAAAAAAAAGGAAGTGTTGTTTCTCATGCTTACATTGGCATTTATTGAAAGAGTGCAAAAGTCCATGAGCAAAGGTCAGAGTGAGATTGGGATGGTGAATTAAAGTGTCAGGCCACTACACTTCCTGCCCTTTCACCTTTTCCTTTCCCAGTAACTCAATCAGTCTTTCCAGGTAAGATGCCAAATCACTTCTGCTTCAAGGATTTGGAGTTCACGATGTGGTCCCTCTACATTCAAGAAACCAAATGCAGTTTAGCCATCCACAAAAAAATGGAATTTCCTTGAGGCCAGCTATTTTAATTCCTATCCCCATTCCTATTCCAACATGTCAGTCCATGGCCTTGTCTTTTGCCATGATAAGGCCACTTTTAGGGTGGAGGAGCAATGCGTCATGTTCCGTCTAGATAGTATCCAACTTGATGGTATGAACATCAATTTTGTGTTTTTCCCTCCTCTTCCTGTTTTCTATTCCCCACTCTGGCCTCTTACCTCTTCACCTCACCTGCCTATCACCCTCCCCCTGGTGCCTCTCCTTCTTCCCTTTCTCCTATGGTCCACTCTCCTATCAAATTCCTCCTTCTGCAGTCCTTTACCTTTCACACACCACCTGGCTTCACCTATCTCCCAGCTAGTCCTCCTTCCCCCTCCCCACCTTTTTATTCTGGCATCTTCCCCTGTCTGTACCACCTCTGAAGAAGTGTCTTGGCCCGAAATGTTGACTGTTTATTCATTTCCATAGGTGCTGTCTGACCTACTGAGTTTTTCTAGTATTTTGTGTATGCTGCTGATCATTTTGTGGGACTTATCCCAAGAGTGACCCTGAGCTTCTGTTACCAGACAATAATTCCTCATCCCATCCCCATTCTTACCTCTATGTTTGAGGCTTCTTGCACTGTTATGCCTAGTTACCCATCTCCTTTGCTGAATCACACATCCTCAGTCCTCAGTAAAGATTGTCAAATGAAATCTAATGATATACTTTGGAGCAACACACACGAAACTCAGTAGGTCAGGCAACATCTAGGAAAAGAGTAAATAGTCAACTTTGGAGATTTAAACACGAGGAATTCTGCAGATGCTGGAAATTCAAGCAACACACATCAAGTTGCTGGTGAACGCAGCAGGCCAGGCAGCATCTCTAGGAAGAGGTACAGTCGACGTTTCGGGCCGAGACCTGATGAAGGGTCTCGGCCCGAAACGTCAACTGTACCTCTAACTAGAGATGTTGCCTGGCCTGCTGTGTTCCCCAGCAACTTTGATGAACTTTGGAGATTTGTTGGATGAAGGATTATCACAGTGACCTTTCAGGTGGTAATGATTCTCAGTCTTTCAAAGTGGTCAAACTGCCACCAGGTGAATTCATACATTTGTTCCCAATCTAGTGAGATGATAGAACTCTGCAGAAATGGAACTCCGCGCTGGTGATGTTTCTTTGTGTAAGAATTATATTTACTGCTGTGATCTTCTGACTGAGTTTACTTCCTGTCTCCACAGCTGCGTACCTGGAGAGACGTAGCCCCAAGTCTGCACTGGAACACCTGCAAAGAGATATGGTCAAAAAGGAAGAAGAATCTGAGGTAAGATTTTGACAAAGCTAGAGCCCTTGTATCCCCTTTCCTGGTTTTTAACCCAACAACACAATCAGTAACCCTAAAAACTGGGGATAAGTTATTTTCTGTTGTATGGGATCTTGAATATTCAAACAGCCATCTTTATTTCCCTCCACCTTTTTATTCTGGCATCTTCCCCTGCCTTCTCAATACCAAAGTAGGTTCTCGGCCTGAAACGTCGACTGTTTATTCGTTTCCATCGATGCTGCCTGACCTGCTGAGTTCCTCCAGCATTTTGTGTGTGCTGCTCTGGATTTTGAAAGTGTACAGACTTTCTCGTGTTTATCGATATTTTGTCACTTTAAAATTATAGTGATGTCCAAATGTTAGAAGACCCAAATGTGAGCAGGCAGTCTCAAATCTGACCCAGCCATAATGTTAACAGAATGTTAAAGGAGAGGGAATCAACATTATTATGTGGGCTATTTATACCTGCAGACAGATGCTCTGAGATAATTGATAGTTTAAATTACATTCCACTTTTATTAGCCTGATTGTGAGCTGTGAAGACATCAAATTAAGCACTTAAGAGACTAAAGTCCTTTGCCTGGGAATGTTTTAAATTTGTTTTCATACTGCTTAATCAAATGGATTAACACCTTTGTGTTAGTTTGATTTTTCTGAGGCTTCATTTCTCCCTCCCTTGAATCTGAGACAAAAGGCTGTGAGCTCAAAGCTCCAGCTTGGATCGGGTAATTGTGATGGAAAAGATGCTCGCGCTTGTCGCAGGTCATCCTAACTCAGGTGGGAGTATTTGAGTAGCCACGAGCTTGATGAATTCCCCCAAGTTTTCTGGTCTGGGAGGCCTCTATTGACGTGGAAATTTGATGGTGTTTCAGGAGCTTCTACAGGTGTAATTAGGAGTTGGGAAATGGCCACAACTTATAGAACATAAAACAGTGCAGGAACGGGCTCTTTGGCTCACAGTATCTGTGCTGCCCATGGTGTCAAATTAAATTAATCTCATCTGCCTGTCTATGGTCTAGCTCTCCATTCACTGCCTGTTCATGTGCTTTCATAAGTGCCTCTTAAACATTGCTATTGTATCTGTTTCTACAACCTCTCCTGGCGGCATGTTTCAGACACCACTCTATGTGTATTAAAAAGAAACAAACTCGCCTCACATTGTGTTGATGACACAAAGGTTGGGGGTGTAGTAGATAGTGTGGAGGGTTGTCAGAGGTTACAGAGGGATATCAATAGGATGCAGAACTGGGCGGAGAAATGGCAGATGGACTTCAACCCAGATAAGTGTGAAGTGGTTCATTGTGGTAGGTCCAATTTGAAGATAGAATATAATATAAATGGTAAGACTCTTGGCAGTGTGGAAGATCTGAGAGATATTGGGGTCAGTGTCGATAGGACACTTAAAGCTGCTCCGCAGGTTGACAGTGTTGTTAGAAGCTGTATGATGTGTTGGCATTCATCAACCGTGGAATTGAGTTCAGGAGCCGTGAGCTAATGTTACAGCTATATAAGACCTTGATCAGACCCCACTTGGAGTACTGTGTTCAGTTCTGGTCACCTCATTACAGGAAGGATGTAGATACCATAGAGAGAGTGCAGAGGAGATTTACAAGGATGTTGCCTGGACAGGATGGTGTACCTTATGAGAATGTACTTGGCCTTTTCTCCTTGGAGCGATGGAGGATGAGAGCTGACCTGATAGAAGTGTATAAGATAATGAGGGGCATTGATTGTGTGGATAGCCAGAGGCTTTTTCCCAGGGCTGAAATGGATAACACAAGGGGGCATAGTTTTAAGGTGATTGGAAATAGGTACCAAGGGGATGTCAGGAGTAAGTTTTTCACACAGTGTGGTGGGTGTGTGGAATGCACTGCCAGCAACGGTAGTGGAGGTGGATACATTAGGGTCTTTTAAGAGCCTCTCAGATAGGTACATGGAGCTTAGAAAAATAGAGGGCTATGCACCAGGGAAATTCTAGGCAGTTTCCAGAGTAGGTTACATGGTTGGCACAACATTGTGGGCCGAAGGGCCTGTAATGCACTGTAAATTTCTGTGTTTTATGTTCTATATTACCTTCATTCTCTCCTAAACCAGGGGTCCCCAACCTTTTTTGCATTGCGGACCGGTTTAATATTGACAATATTCTTGCGGACCGGCCGACCGGGGGGGTGGGGTTGCCAGCGGACAAGCGTAGCAGTCAAATGCGTTGTTTACCCAGAAAGACTACAATGACCATGAAGCCTTGCACATGCACCAGTGCGCATGCGCGTCTTGACCTGCTGATTCCCCCCACCAGCAAATCCTTTTTGGCGATTCTGTTCGTGGGGGTGGGTGTTAATCACTACTGGAATATAGGTGATAAGTGGGTAATACACTCAATTTTGTTTCTAAAAGGGTTTATCTAATGAATTTAATATTAAACACACAGCGCATATTTTCCTCGCATGAATATAGTGATAAGTCAATTATCAGGGGAGCTTGAAGTAAGTGTTGAACAAACTTCCAGTAGAAGTGGTAGAGGCAGGTTCGATATTATCATTTAAAGAAAAATTGGATAGGTATATGGACAGGAAAGGAATGGAGGGTTATGGGCTGAGTGCAGGTCGGCGGGACTAGGTGAAAGTAGCGTTCTGCACGGACTAGCAGGGCCGAGATGGCCTGTTTCTGTGCTGTAATTGTTATACGGTCACTTATAAGTCAATAGCATCATAACATTTTTAGTAACATTTGGATATTAAACACACAGCACATATTTTCCCCGTATAAATATATAAAATCATTGCAACACACCAATATCGCTGAATCAGTGGGAGCCCTGGGCTTGTTTCTCTGCAACAACACGGTCCTATTGAGGGGTGACGGGAGACAGCGATACTCGAAGGGGGTTCCTTATGTCGAGTCTATTCCGCAATTTGGTTTTCGTTGCATTCATCGCAGAGATACGTTGGAAATGGAAGCAACGTTTTCAGTGCTTTTGTGGCTATCTCAGGATATTTAGCCTTGACTTTGATCCAAAATGCCGGCAGAGATGTTATGTCAAACATACTTTTCAGCCCGTCGTCATTTGCAAGCTCGAGGAGTTGATCTCCTTCCCACCCTGACACGGATGACGCGCGGGTCATGACCTCGTATGCGTAATGGCTGATCAGTGGGCGTGACAGGGAATGAGGAAAGGTGCAGCTGACTCATATCGCCAAATCATATTGTTTCCTCGCGGCCCAGTAGCGCATGCTCTGCGGCCCGGTACCGGTCCGCGGCCCGGTGGTTGGGGACCGCTGTCCTAAACTTCCTAATGGTTTACCTTTCTACTGTGGGGATTAAAACCGACTATCTACCTGATCTGTATCAAAGTTCAAAGTCAATGTATTATCAAAGTATATGTACGTCACCATATACAACCCTGAGATTCATTTTCTTGTGGGCATACTTAGTAAATCCAATAACCATAATAGAATCAATGAAAGCCCACCCCGCCAGGGCAGGCGTTCAGTGTGGCAAAAGACAACAAACTGGGCAAATGCAAAAAGATAGAAGGAAAAAAAGTATTAATAATAAATAAATAAGCTATAAATATCGAGATCGTGAGATGAAGAGTCCTTGAAAGTGAGTCCATTGGTTGTGGGAACAGTTCAGTGATGTGCCAAGTGAAGTTGAGTGGAGTTATCCCCTGTGGTTGAGGGGTAGTAACTATTACTGGACCTGGTGGCTGAGGGTTAGTAACTGTTACTGGACCTGGTGGCTGAGGGTTAGTGACTATTACTGGACCTGGTGGCTGAGGGTTAGTAACTGTTACTGGACCTGGTGGCTGAGGGTTAGTAACTGTTACTGGACCTGGCGGATGAGGGTTAGTAACTGTTACTGGACCGGGCGGATGAGGGTTAGTAACTGTTACTGGACCTGGTGGTGTGAGCCCCGATCCTTCTGAACCTTCTTTCTGATGGTAGCATGAAGAAAAGAAGATGACCTTGGGTGGTGGGGGTCCCTGACGATGGATGCTGCTTTCCTGCGACGAAGCTCCATGTAAATCTGTTTGATAGCGGGGAGGGCCTTACCTGTGATGGACTGGGCTATATCCGGTACTTTTTCTACGATTTTCCATTTGAGGGCATTGGTGTTTCTCTTACCAGGCTGTGCTGCAGCCAGTCAATATATTCTCCACCACACATCTATAGAAGTTTGTCAAAGTTTTAGTTGCCATGCCAAATCTTCGCTAACTTCTAAGGAAGTAGAGGCACTGCTGCGCTTTCTTCATAATTGCATTTACATGCTAGGCCCAGGACAGGTCCTCTGAAATGATAACAGCGAGGAATTTAAAGTTGCTGACCCTCTCCACCTCTGATGCCCCAATGAGGATTGATTGGCTCATAGTCCTCTGGTTTCCTCCTCCTGAAATCGATAATCAGCTCCTTGGTCTTGCTTACACATTGAGAGAGAGGTTGTTGTTGTGGCATCACTCAGCCTGATTTTCAGTCTCTCCCCTATAGGCTGATTCATCACCACCTTTGATTTGGCCAACATTAACGATGTCATCAGCAAACTTAAAAATGGCATTGGAGCTACGTTTAACTTCAGTCATAAGTATGAAGTGAGTAGAGCAGGGGGACTAAGCACACAGCCTTGTGGTGCTCTGGTGCTGATGGAGATTGTGGAGGAGATGTTGCTGCCAGTCCGAACTGACTGTGGTCTGCATATGAGGAAAACGAGCATCAAATTGCACAAGGCGGTATTGAGGCTAGGGTCAATGAGATGGCATCTGCTGTGGACCCGCTGCTCCCATAAGCAAACTGGAGTGGGTCCAAGTCACTTCTCAGGCAGGAGTTGATGGGTTTCATCACCAACCTCTCAAAGCGCTTCATCACAGTGGATGTAAGTGTTACTGGATGGTAGTCATTGAGGCGGGCCACCATGTTCTTCTTAGGCATCTCTGCTTCTTATAACTTTATTTACTTCTATCAGGATATCAGGTGAAAACAATCCCAGTTTGTCCAAACTACCCTTATAGCTGGTACACTCTGATCCAGACCACGTCCTGGTGAGCCTCTTCTGCATCTTTACCAAGCCTGCACATTCGTTTCATAGTATGGCATCTAGAACTGCACACTATACTCCAAATGTGGCCTAAATAAAGTTTTATATTCACTCAGTGACCACTTTAGTGGAACCCAGTGTGATCTTCTGCTGCTGTAGCCCATCCACTTCAAAGTTGGACATGTTCTGCATTCAGAGATGCTCTTCTGCACACCATTGTTGTAACGTATGGTTGTTTGAATTACTGTCGCCTTCCTGTCAGCTTGAACCAGCCTGGCCGTTCTCCTCTGGCCTCCCTCATTAATGAGGCGTTTTCACAGCAGAACTGCCACTCACTCTTTTTTTGTTGTTTTTCACACCGTTCTCTGCACAAAAATCCCAGGAGATCAGTAGTTTCTGAGATACTCAAACCACCTCATCTGGCACCAACAGTCATTCTACAGTCAGAGTCATTAAGATCACATTTCTTTCCCATTCTGATGTTTGGTCTGAAAAGCAACTGATTTGACCATGTTTGCATTACTAAATTCAACCAAAGCTGGAAGTCATTATGCTGCTTGGAGAGAGGTGTGGCATAAACTCAGTGGCAACTTTATTAAGTACATCTGTACACCTGCTCATTAATGCAAATATCTTATCAGCCAATTACGTGACAGCAAATCAGAATCAGTTTTATTACAAATTTCTAGAGAATTCTGATTCGGAGTTGCTGTCACGATTGGCTGATAAGATATTTGCATAAATGTACAGGTGTACTCAAGTAGCCACTGACTCTATGCCACATATCCCTCCAAGCAGCGTAATGACTTTCAGCCTTAGTTGAATTTAGTAATTACTATTTTTTCCGAAGAGATGTATGTATACAGATATACAAACTAGAAACAGGAATAAGCCACGTGTCCCTTGAGCCTAGCTGACTATTTAAAGCTTTAAAGGTGATCTTTGTTTGTTACATGTACATGGAAAAATAAAATGAAATGCGCCTTTTGCATAAACGACCAGCACAGTTTAGGGGTGCAGTGGGGACAGTCCACAAATGTCGCCATGTTTCTGGTGCCAACATAGCATGTCCAGAACTTATTAATGCTAACCTGCATGTCGTTGGAATGCAGGAGGAAACCAGAGCACCCAGAGGAAACCCACGTGGTCACGGGGAGAATGTACAATCTCTTTACAGACAGCAGCAGGAATAGAACCATGCTTGGGATCGTTGGCGCTGTAAAGCAATGCACTAACTGTGATAAGGTCAAGACTGATTTCCTTGTAAACAAAACACATTCCCTTCTACCTGCCTAATCTTTTGCTCCCTGTTTATCAAGATTCTTATCTAATTCTCCTTTAAAATGTTCAAAAACTCCTGTTTTCTTTTGAGGAAGAAAATTGTAACAGTTTATGATCCTCTGGGGGCGGGGGGTGGAATCACTTCCTCTCTGCCTTAAATGGGTGATCCCTTATTTTGCAACAGTGACTCCTAGTACTAAATACAGGTGCCCCCGTTTTATGAAAGTTTGCTTTACACCACTTCGCTCTTATGAATGACTTACATTAGTACCTGTTTTCGCTAACCGGAAGAAATCCGAAGAGGATTTTCACTTTTTCGAAAAAAGGCGCCCGCTTTAAACTTGTGTTTACCCCGAGAAAGACTACCATGACCGTGAAGCCTTGCGCGGGCAGGTGTGTGCGCATGCGTGTACATGCTGATTTTTTTTTCCGCAGATCGCTTTTTTGGCTAAACCTTCCCGATTCTGATTTTATCTGCTATTTGTTATGATTTGGTAGGTTACTTTTTGGGTCTGGGAACGCTCAAAAATTTTTCCCGTATAAATTAATGGTAAATGCTTCTTCACTTTACGCCATTTCGGCTTACGAAAGGTTTCATAGGAACGCTGTACATTCGGATAGCGGGGGAAACCTGTACTCTCACAGATAAAGCATCCATTATGCATCAGGGTTTTGTATGTTTCAGTTAAGTCCCCTCTCAATGTTTATCTCTAGAGGATAGAAGACTTTCCAATCTTCAGTTGACCTTTGATGCCTGATATAATGGCAAACAATACACTTTCCCAGCTTTTGTATCCTATTGTTCTAATGTTAACTTTTTCCATGGTTGCTGCACCTGCGTACCCTTGAACACCCAATTCCTTAGCTTCTCAAAGCTCTGCAAGCTCTTGCCATTTAGATAATCTTTTTCAGTTTCCCCACCGAAATGGATAATGCAATATTTTACGATGTAATATTCCATTTGCCACACTTTTATTCTTTCCCCATTCACTCGTTCCATTGATGTCTCCTCATGCAGCCGACACAACTTACTTTCCCACCTGTCTTTGCGATTAGTGATTTTAGCTGCCAAATGTTTGGTCCTTGGCCCCTAGGGCTGATCTATGTGGCACTCGCTCCTCTATCCATGCTAATATGGTATCTCTTACACTGAGCTTTTATTTTCCACGATAATCTTTGATGTGACACCTTGTCAAATGCCATTTGGCCATCTGAATACGGTGCATCCACCTGGCTCCCTTTATCACAGCACAAGTTGCTTGTTCCAAGAGCAACAATGAACTGGTCGGACAGGATTTCCTCCTACAACACACACAAAAAATGCTGGTGAACGCAGCAGGCCAGGCAGCATCTACAGGAAGAGGTACAGTCGACGTTTCGGGCTGGGACCCTTCGTCAGGACTAACTGAAAGAAGAGCTAGTAAGAGATTTGAAAGTGGGAGGGGGAGGGGGAGATCCGAAATGATAGGAGGACAGGAGGGGGAGGGATGGAGCTAAGAGCTGGAAAGTTGATTGGCAAAAAGGATACCAAGCTGGAGAAAGGGAGAGGGTCATGAGACGGGAAGCCTGGGGAGAAAGAGAAGGGTGGGGGGAGCCTGGAGGGTGGAGAGTAGGCAAGGAGTTATAGTGAGAGGGACAGGAAGAAAAAAAATATTAAATAAATAAATAAGGGATGGGGTGTGAAGGGGAGGTGGGGCATTAACAGAAGTTAGAGAAGTCAATATTCATGCCATCAGGTTGGAGGCTACCCAGATGGAATATAAGGTGTTGTTCCTCCAACCTGAGTGTGGCTTCATCTTTACAGTAGAGGAGGCCGTGGATGGACATATCAGAATGGGAATGGAACGTGGAATTAAAATGTGTGGCCACTGGGAGAGGTTGCTTTCTCTGGCGGACAGAGCGTTTCTCCTGCAAAGCCACTTTGATTATGCCTAATTACCTTGGATGTGCTCTGAGACAATGCTTTTAATAATAGCTTCCAACTGTTTCCCACTGACAGATGTTGAGCAAACTATCCTGCTTTATTACTTTCCTCCTCCCTCCATCTTTGCATATAGGGGTAGGCAGTATGTAGACTAATTTCATTGTGGTTAGAACTCCTGAGATTGCCCACTATAAATAATGTGGTCATGGGAAACGGTTGCTGGCTTATGGCCTCTTGAAGACACAAATACTTGCAACTGATGGCACCCGAACAGGCTGCCATAAATACACAGAATGCCATTTTAGTGCATGTTTTATGAGCAATTCAACCTCAAAGCCTTTATATTTTAGTACATCCCTTGATCTTTAGATTATAATGCATTAAAAGGAACATTAGTTTCTTTATTTTATTTGATGGGTCCAATCAAACCAATGGAAATTCATTTTTATCAGAATTGGGCTGCATTATGCCTTAATTTATTACCAGTGCAGTCCTATCAGAAATAATACACTTAACTTTGTCACTCTTTCTTCAGCTAATTCTGAACCTGTAAAAGCTGATTAGAAGTTCTGTGCATACATTTCAAATGGGTGCCAAGTCCATCATTTTCTCCCTGAGTTGTCTTCATTGCCTGTTTGTGATTATTAATTACCATTTGAAGTCCAAATGATTATACCACAGCTCATACCAGACCAGCCTTCAATCTTATCGTGGATCCTGCACAAAAGCCGGACGAGAAAAATCAAGTCAAAAAGAGATCAAAAATCTGGAAAACTGAATTTGCGTTGTTCCGAGTGCATTAAAATTTAAAACACAGGCAATCTGCTCAAAGGAATTAGCAATGCTGGGTTATCTCAGAATCCCAAGAGGATTTAGAACAGATGGTATGTGTGGTTATCAGAATTCTCACCTGCCCTGGGTGAGAGAGCACGCTGAATATTTATATACAGAGCTGTACAAAGGGAACAATATCCAAATCCACTCCAAAATAATTAAACGTGGTGAATGGATATGAGCGGACACACAAGGATGTGGCTTCTGCCTCATCCATTTGGCAAGGACATAAACATATGGTTAATGGGGAAGGATTTGCACTGTGGAACACTTTATTGTAACTTGGTGCTCTCTTTATGTTATGATGTACATGAACGTGGGAGCTGTTTTCACACACAAGTGATCCATCCATACAAGCAGCCAGTTAATTTTGTTTCAATTTTTTTTCTTGTTTAGGGAAAGATATTGCTTGCTTTACTGAATGAAATCCCTCCTTCATATTGTGCTTAAGAATTTCTAAAACCTGCTTAATTGTACAAATAACACCAACATTTATCAACCTGAATGGCGCATTTTTTTTGCATCGGAAGTAGGAAGATTGTAAGGGCACCAAGACTTGTACGTTAGTTAGGTTAATACTTCGACGTAGTGTGCAGAACGCTTACTGTACTTTATCAATGAAAATGCTAAATATACTCCAGTGTCTGTTAGAAGATCTGGCTAGGGTAGGATGCAACCTTAAAAAAAATACAACCGAGTCTTCAATCTGCCTGCCAGGTGGTTAAGATCAAACCCTTTGTTTAGAGACAGATCTGTAGAGGTTGCACAGTGACATAGCTAGTAAAACTGTTACCTCACCACTTCGGTGACCCAGATTCGATCCTCACCCCTGATGCTGCCTAAGGTTTACACGTTCTCCTTCAAAACACATGGGTGTACTGCAGAAACCTTGGTTTCTTCTCACATCCCAAGGATGTGTGGGCTAGTAAGTTAAGAGGCCACTCTGAATTACTCTCTGGGAAGAATTCGTAAGAATATAAAACGGGATCAGTGTATGTGGCTGCTTGATATTCAGCATGGGCACAGTGGGCTTTTTAAATTTATCCCCATCCACACTTGTTAATGCCTGGATTTAATTGGAATATTAGTACTTGATGTTTTCCCAAGTTACTTCTTTGTTTGGGCGGAACTTGGTTGGTGTTTCCTGAACAACACAGTCCATTAGAAGCAGGCGGAGACACGAGAGACTGCAGATGCTGGAATATGGAGCAAAAAAAGAGCTGCTGTGAGAGCTCGGTGGGTCAGGCATCTTCTGTGGAGGGAAATTTTCCATCGATGTTCGTATACAAAAGCAGTACAAATGGAACAGTATCCAAATCCACTCCAAAATAATTGAACGTGGTGAATGGATGTGAGACAGCAAACAAGGATGTCGCTTCTGCTTAACGCATTTGGCAAGGACATAAACATGTGGTTAATGGGGAAGGATTTGCACTGTGGGACACTTAATTGTAACTTGGTGCTGTCTTTATGTTATGATGTACATGAACACAGGAGCTGTTTTCACACACAGGTGATTCATACAAGCAGTTAATTTTTTTCATTGGGTTTTTTTGTGTTTAGGGAAAGATACTGTCTGGTTCATTGGAGGAAGTCTCTCCTTCAAATTGTGCTTTTTGGATTTAAAACCTTTCATCAGGATTGGACAGTACAAGGCCTTGACCCAAAACCTCTACTGTCCATTTCCCACCATAGACGCGGCCTGACGCTTGAGATCCTCCAGCGGTTTGTAGGAGCAGGTGTCTGGTGAATGCCCAGCAATATTAGCATCGTTGGCGATATTTCTTTAACATTGCAAGGGCAGGGCAATGCAGAATTAAAGTAAAACATAACAAATTGAAAAGGGATTTTAAAAGTCAATCAATAAAAAAATCAGAAACAAATTAAACCAAACTGAATAAAACTAACAATCTATATGGGGAGAGAAAGTACCCAGGTTTTATAATTGTGTAACATTAAGTTCAACTGTCTGTTTAGATTACTTATCATTTGTGTTATATTAATACAGTATTCCAGACGTGACACAATTTTATTACTTAATATTGTTATTCTTTGGTTTCTAAACTGAAAATTGAATTAAAACGTTGGGCAAGCACATGAATAGGCCAGATGGTCCCTCAAGCCTGCCCCCATCATTCAATATGATCGTGGCTGATCTGTCCCAGGCCTCAACTTCCCTCTGTGTCAGTTATCAATAGTCCTCAATTCCTCAAGCTTCAGCCCCTCAAAGATTTATTTACCTCCTCTTTGACCCAGTGACCTAGCCTCCACAACTCCGTGTGCAGGATTCCAGAGGGTTTGGCTGCAGTCTGTTGGAAGAAGTTACTGTACACCTTCTCTTCGTTATCTATATACCTTTCTGAACTGACTTCATCTACAGGTGTCCCTCCATATGTAATAGATACCAGGCAGCCCTATCGCTCCATTCCATCCACCGTCCAACTGGTTTTCCATAATTTCACGAGGCTGTCAACTGTACCCTTCTCTAATTCCCCTGTCTCCGTCACATACTCCAACCGTACAATCCAATCCCCTTCTCAAGTTGTCCAGTCTTTGGATATTGTGTGCATCTCCCTCTCTTAACCCCTCTGTCGACTATGCCATCAAGTCACATACCTTGCGGCTCTCTTCATAAAGCCACCCACTTCTCTAACTTTTGCCTATATTGAGATTCTCCTCCAAATCCAGTGCGAAGGCTGTAGACCTAGCATCTTTCGATGGCATAATGCCTCTTACCCCACAGGAAAGCACAGTTATTTTCCATTTTCAGTATACTAATTAGAATTTAATATTGCTGCCAGTCAGTCACACAAAGTTAGAGACTGCAGATGCTGGAGGTCTGGAGCAACACACACAATACTGCAGGAACTCAATGGGTCAGGCATCATCTACAGAGGGAAATAAACAGTTAGTGTTTCGGATGGAGACCCTTCATTGTGCAGTCCCGAGTTTCCATTAACCCTGTACTAGGCCACGTGGTTGTATTTGCCTTGGCCTGTCTCACTTAGGAAAACAGAAATCCTTAAAGATCCAGCAAGCTGAATAATTACTTCCGTCGTGTGAAAGTTCAAGAAGCAAATTTGAAGCTTGTTTAAAATTCATGAGGCCCATAATTTGAAATTTTTTAAACGGCATGAGGAACTTTCGAACATCTTGTAATGAATAAGAATCAGATTTATTATCATTGTCTTATATGATGTGGAAGTTGTTTTGCAGCAGTAGGGGAAGTGCAAAGATATAAAAATATTATAAATTGCAAAATTAAACAGATAGTACAGAAATAAAAAGAATAATGAGGTTGTGTTCATGGACGGTTCAGAAATCTGATGGCAGAGGGGAGAAAGATTTTTCTTAATTGTTGGACTATGGGTCTTCAAGCTCCTATATCTCGTCCCTGATGGCAACAACGAGAAGAGGGCATGTTCTGTATAGTGACGATCCTTCGTGGTGGATAGAGTTTTGTCCGCTGTGCCCATACACTGATCTTTAACGGACAGGATAGTCATGTCATATGCCTGCTTCTCAACAATGTAAAAATGTCACTGGCAATCAGCCTCCGAGCTTAACTTTCAGCATGTAAATAGTTTTAGTGTAACAAATAAACCATGGGCATTTTCATATTTTAATGCCCTTTTGGAAACATTACTTGGTTAAAGTCAATGCAGCCGTGATACGCAAAGTTGACATGCAAAGCAAACACAAGAAAGTCTGTAGATGCTGGAAATCCAAAACAATACAAGTACAAAATGCTGGAGGAACTCAGCAGGTCAGGCAGCACCAATGGAAATGAATAAACAGTTGACGTTTCAGGCTGGGACCCTTCTTTGGGATTGAGAGGGAAGGGCAGAGACGCCAGAATAAAAAGGTGGGGGGGGTGGGGAGGGAAGGAGGCCAGCTGGAAGTTGATGGGTGAAGCCAGGTGGATGGGAAAGGTCAAGGGCTGGAGAAGAAGGAATCTGATGGGAGAGGAGTGAACCATGGGAGGAGGGGACGCAGGTGAGAAGGAAAAGGTCAGAGTGGGTAGTGGGAATTTGTTCACTGGAAGGAGAAATCGACACTTATGCCATCAGGTTGGATGCTACTCAGACGGAATATAAGGTGTTGCTCCTCCACCCTGAGGATGGCCTCATTTGGCAGAAGAGGAGGCCACCTTCCTCTTTGACGTGTGCCCGATTAATGCAGTGCAGCGCAGTGTTGGAATGCTGACAATCCACATCTGGCTTTTACGTTCATTACTCTCCTCTCCCACCCCCCCCCCTTTGATTTACCGATGCCTACGTTCTGAGAAGTCTAGCTGGAAGCAAGAGATCACTCCTCTGCAAATGGCAGCCATTTCATGTACAAAGAAGCAGTTCCCTGATACATGAGGAAGCCTAGAAAATATTGTCCATATCCCCACCTGTTGAAGATCTAGTGGATGAAGCTCAGCACCGAAGAAGAAAATTGAAGTCCAATGAACTGAATGAGTAAATCTCCGCTATATATGTTTTCAATTTTCTTGCAGCATATTCTCGAAAAGTTTTTTTTTTTGTGAGCTAGCAGTATGTCATTACAGAAAGCCTTGAGGAGATCGAGACAGTGCTTCACTACCTCAGGAAGTTGTGGTCCACTCTGTCTCTGGTTGCTGTTCTGCAGCAGAAGCCACACGCTGCCTCACTCGACTGCAGAGCGTTTCTGAACAAGGCCGTGAAACTCAGTTTATTTCTTCCACCGTGTTTTACACAGGAAATGCTTTCCCCTCCCCCAGCTTGCTCGAATGCATCGTGAGTTGCTGACTGAAAGGATGCAAACGCTGCAGAACGTTCCGGTAAACTGGACATCTACCAGGCAGCTCGGAATACTTACTGCAGGGTTCAAATGCCATTTTTGGGCAGGTACCGTTGTTAAAGGAGTTCCTTAAGGGAAATCCTTTGTTTTCTCCCCATCTGCCTATTCAATCCAGTTGGCTCCTAATTGGTACCTGTAATGGTTTAGCAAGTCATTCAGTTGGATTGCACAAGCACATGACTGAAACTGGCCTGACCATCTGGTAGTGACTGGACTTGGATGGCATACGTGCACTGTGCTCCTCAATGACACTCTAATGCAGGGGTCCCCAACCTTTTTTATGCCAAGGACCAATACCATTAAGCAAGGGGTCCGTGGATCCCAGGTTGGGAACCCCTGAACGAGGGGGTTGTGTGCAAAGTGGGAGAACTGTCTTGCAGACTGTGACAGATATTATGCAGATATGAATGCGGAAACATTTCAGCAGGAAGAACGGGGTGTTGTAATGTAGACCGGGTGGTCCAATTGTAATAAAACAGTACGGGAACTGTGGGTGTATACTAGTCTAAGTCACTGAATGTTGCAGGGTAGTTTTAGAAAGCTTGTGGAATCCTGGGCTTCACAAACAGAAGCAGAGACAATGAAACAGATTTGGTTGAACCTCTTTAAACATTGATCAGACACTCTTTTCATTTCAGGCCTTAGAGAAGCTAAGAAAAGAGTTGCTAAAATGAGGTATTTCAGGGATGATGTATCTTAGAAACATAGAAACATAGAAAATAGGTGCAGGAGTAGGCCATTCGGCCCTTCGAGCCTGCACCGCCATTTATTATGATCATGGCTGATCATCCAACTCAGAACCCAGCCTTCCCTCCATACCCCCTGACCCCTGTAGCCACAAGGGCCATATCTAACTTCCTTTTAAACATAGCTAATGAACTGGCCTCAACAGTTTGCTGTGGCAGAGAATTCCACAGATTCACCACTCTCTGTGTGAAGAAGTTTTTCCTAACCTCGGTCCTAAAAGGCTTCCCCTCTATCCTCAAACTGTGACCCCTCGTTCTAGACCTCCCCAACATCGGGAACAATCTTCCTGCATCTAGCCTGTCCAATCCCTTTAGGATCTTATACGTTTCAATCAGATCCCCCCTCAATCTTCTAAATTCCAACGAGTACAAGCCCAGTTCATCCAGTCTTTCTTCATATGAAAGACCTGCCATCCCAGGAATCAATCTGGTGAACCTTCTTTGTACTCCCTCTATGGCAAAGATGTCTTTCCTCAGATTAGGGGACCAAAACTGCACACAATACTCCAGGTGTGGTCTCACCAAGGCCTTGTACAACTGCAGTAGTACCTCCCTGCTCCTGTACTCGAATCCTCTCGCTATAAATGCCAGCATACCGTTCGCCTTTTTCACCGCCTGCTGTTGTATTGCTTCCCCTGAGCACAGAAGCTGAGAGGAAATTTGCTGTACAAAAACTTACATGTGATAAATGGAGAAAAATTATTCTACTAGCCGAGGAGTCAAAGGCCAAGAGTTAAGTTTTAAAAGTTCCAAGGTACAAGGAAGCATTTTTTAAATATAGTGCAGATTCTCTTGTGACTTTTGAAAAGGAACTAGATAAACATAAAAAAAATAAGCCTTAAGTGTTACTATATCCACTAATAAATCTGAAATGCATACGGACAGTACTGAGAGAAATGGTAACCTCATTGTGTTCCCAGAGTAGCAATGCAGAAGCCTCAATAGATGATCTACTTAAATCTCACCTTGGAATCTGCACAATTCAAACTTGGAATGAAAAAGTTAGCATCGGTTAATAAATTAAATTTGGAATTTAAAAAAAAAGCTAGCTTCAGTAACAGTAACCAAAAGCTCCCATTGTAAAAGCTTACTTGGTTTACCCGTGCCCTTCAGGGAAGGAAATCTGCCATAATTGTCCGTCTCCAACTCTATTTGCCTCCAGACCTAATGATGTGGTCTTGTCACACAGGGCGGGGGGGGGGGGGGCAATGAAATATGCACTTGCCAATGGTGTGCAGATCCAGTGAAGCAAGAGGTATATTCACCAGAGAGTAAACCAATTAACAGCACTTGATTTATTTATTGTCGTGCACAGCACGGCTGCGCTCTGACCGTACCGCTGTGGCAATGTGTGGAAATGTATTTCAATGCCAGAAGCACAGCGACATCATAAGCAGCCCTAACAGTGCACTTGACTTGGCTGTTACATTTTGACCTGATGATAGCCCATGTACTGAGCTTATTCGCTTCTCACTGATGATCCTGATCTTTTATTGGCCTGTATTCAGAGGAGATTGCTGAGGCATCTGTTAAATCCTGTGATACCCTGTTGCACTGCAAAACTCTGGCACAGTATTAGGACCTAGAGTCAAAGAAAAGTACAGCACCGAAACAGGCCCTTTGGCCCATCTCGTCCATGCCGAACCAGTTAAACTGCCTACTCTCATTGACCTGCACTGGGACCATAGCCCTGCCAAGTATATACCTATCCAAGCTTCTCTTAAAAGTTGAAATCGAGCTCACATGCACCACTTGAGCTGGCAGCTGGTTCCACACTCTGGCGGCCTTCTGAGTGAAGAAGTTTCCCCTCATGTTCCTCTTAAACATTTCATCTTTCACCCTTAACCCATGATCTCTAATTGTAGACCTTCCCAACCTCAGTGGAGAAGCCTAAACCCTCTTTGGCCACCAGATCTCGATCAGACTTGGGGGAGAGCTTTCAGGGACTTTTCTTCTGATCATAGTGTGTTTTGGGGTCTACCTTGCTCCAGGTTCAGAGTTTATAATGAGATTATTTTTTTTCTTTATAGGAAATCACCGACACATTCTTGGCTGGTAAGATGTCACTGGAGAGCTTCCTGCAGAGGTTCCACAGGACGAGAAAACTTTGCCACGTGAGGAAAACTCAGGTGGAGAAGCTGCAGGAGCTAATTAAAAAGGACAAACGGAGTCAGCAGCGGTTAGTGCAGCAGAGGGTAGAGCAGCGAACAGCCTCCCAAAACGCCCCCGCCAACCTGAGAAATGGACCTGTGCGCCACATGCTACATCAGCGTCAGGGCTTCAAGCCTGCCATCGTTCTGACCTCGGAGACCACGAGTCCATTCCCTGCATCTTCGCCTGTTCCTCAGAGCAAGAACCTGCCTCCGCTCAGCCTGCGTGACCACCAGCCTGCAGCCTCGCAGCCTGGCACTCCCCTCGTACCCCAGGCAGTTCGCTCAGGCCTGCGTTTGTTCGGCCAGATTTCTTTCTGGACCCCTCGGCCATTTAAGATTCAGAGGGAGTACCCTGTGCAGAAGCAACCACCCTACCGATAGGAGCGTGCACAGGCCTTCCAAATATTGTTCTATGCAAGTCATTGCAGATGGGGGAACAACAGAATTACACACTACAGGCAAAACCCGCATCTAACGTACCTTGTCGGGTGAGGAAGGAGAAAGCAATTAGCTGGAAGACAGTCTTTGAGTAAGAGTCAGTGGAGGAGAAATGGATTTTCATTTTGGGATCTCGGATTGCTCCTGAGTGTGTTTGCAAGATAAGAGGTAGAATCCTGATGCGGTATTTAGCAATAGTTGTTCAAAGGACCGACACCGTCTGATTAAATGAACAATGTCTCTTCGTAAGTGGTTAATTGTAGAATTTGTCATGAAGGAATATTTCAAACTCCCCCTTTATAGTGGTGGATTTTCTAGTTTTAGTTCCAGAGGATCATTCTCTGGAAATGTATCCACCTTCCATGAGGAGGCACAGACTGGTCTGGGTTGTACAATCCATGAATGTTATTGAGCATCTGGGAGACTTGAAGAATTGTGTTAATTATCCGCTTTGTGATGTAGCCAGTGGAATGAGTAGCCTGAAAATGAAGGTCGGTCTGACCTGTCTTGCTCACAGGTACGAGTTTCCTTGCATGAAAGATAAACGTGGGTGAGAAACTGGATGACTTCACTTCGATCCAATTGGGTCAGTATTGCTTTGCTACAGCTCAGTTCTGACTGGATCTGGAGCTGTTCTGGATAACGGCCGATGAGGCTGAGATGAGAACTCTCAGACATGATCCTACATGGATCAAGGCATCATCTCCTGAAATATCTGCCTCTGGTGATCATAAGAAAGGTTAAACACAGCTCTTGAATGCAGTCTCTGGCAATTAATTCAATGGTGGGAATTTCCCCTCGAGTAGAAGTCAATAGGACTTATCTTGGAGGTAACCGATCTGACGTGAAAATGGCCTCCAAGTGTGGGAGTAAATAGAATCATTGAACATGACAGCACAGAAACAGGCCCTTCAGCCCATCTAGTCTGTGCTGAACCTTTAATCTGCCTAGTCCGATTGGCCTGCACCCAGAGCATAGCCTTCCATACCCCTTTCATCCATATACCTATCCAAATTTCGCTTAAATGTTGAAATCGACCCTGCGTCCACCGCTTATGCTGACAGCTGGTTCCACACTCTCACCACCCTCTGAGTGAAGAGGTTCCCCCTCATAAAACTTCCCCCCCCCTTTGTAATTACTACGCTAGTGTTCATTTGGTGCTATGTGTCTGAAAGGAAATAGGTTACATTAATTCCTCAGAGTTATTTTTTTATCTGCATGTGTCTCATGCATGAAAAGAGCAAGAAGTGTACATGTAAACAAGCAGACTTTGAACAATTTGGCATAAATTTTTTTTTTAAGTCTGCTGTTCCACCTGCTTTTGCCAATTCCTGTTCATTGTTAATGCTGGAACTGAGTATGCAACTCCTAATTGACAATTACTTGTCCAGCAAATAATCCTGCTGCCTGACCTATAATGATCCACAATCTAGTAGCTGAGATGTGTGCCGTATGTAAATGTCACTGTCATGGATTTAAAACCATATTGAGAAAAATAGAAATCAAGTCACTGACATGCAAGTTATAAGCAGTTACAATTTCCCTTGTGAATGATTTCAACAAATTACAAGAGGCAGCACTTGACCTGCATTTACTGCATATTGAGATCAGCTCTGTTAAAGAGATGGGCCAGGTTAGTAAAACACTAGATTGCTTTGAGAAATGTAACACACGATTTAAAAGTTAATGCAAATGTCAATAAAATTAAGCCACTCATTAAGTTCACAGCCAGTTTCAAACTTGTATTAGCTTCTATATGGAATTAATAATTTGAGCAATTACATTTATCTGGCTGCTTCTTGGCTCCATACCAGTAGGTGTAAGAATAAAGTATACAGATATTAGGGTTTGAACGTGTCCTGTTTCAGCCTTGAACTCAAAGTTATTCCTACTAGGACTTGCAATAAGGTTTCTGACTTTGAGCAGTCCAATGGATTGAGTCCTGCTGGAAATTGAATGGAATTAACTCTCGGTGATACTTCTCCATTAGCAGACATAGATTAGTAAATGACCTTACCGCTTGATTAAAAGGCTAGGGAATCCCAGGAAACAAGATAACAATGTATTAAAATTCCTCATCCTTTAGTGTAGGTTGTTTCAGGATTCCTCCCCCAACCCTTCCAAATCACATTCAATTACAATCTACACAAACTGGACTTACTCAAGCAGCATATAAGCAACCAGATTTTGTTTGTCATTTGCTGAGAACACTACCACTCACCTTCATGGAATACTTTATGCCTAGCTAAGATGTCTTATCTTTACATAGAAGTCATAAGATAGAACAGTTCATGAACAGTTACTGCCCCTCAACCATCAGGCTCTTGAACAAAAGAGGAGAACTACACTCATCTATTGAGATGTTCCCACAATCAGTCTCACTTTAAGACCATAAGACAAAGGAGCAGAAGTTGGCCATTCGGCCCATTGAGTCTGCTCTGCCATTTTATCATGAGCTGATCCAATCTCCCATTTAGTCCCAATCCCCCGCCTTCTCACCTATCAATCTCTGCCTTAAATACACCCAATGACTTGACCTCCACTGCCGCCCGTGGCAACAAATTCCACAGATTCACCAACCTCTGGCTGAAAAAATGTCTTCGCAGCTCTGTTCTGAATGGGCGCCCTTCAATCCTTAAGTCATGCCCTCTCGTACTGGGACGCTTTATCGTGTTATTTCATGTTGTCATTACTTATTACTATTTATTTATATTTGCATTTACACAGTTTGTTGTTTTCTATGCTCTACTTGCTCTTTCATTGATCCTTTTGTAGTTATTATTCTATGGATTTGCTGAGTTCCCGAGGGATAAAGAACCTCAGGGCTGTATGTGGTGACAGATATGTACTCTGCTAATAAAATTTACTTAGAACTTTAGAATGTTTGTTGAAGGCCTGGGTTTAACCAGTGGTTTTCTAACTCAGCCACAAGCATGCCAACAGCTAAGGCTAGCTACTGTTCAGAAAGATAAATTTCAAGCTTTCAGGATGGATAACATAACATTTAATTTACAAGTATTGGATTTGCTTCACAGGATGCTAAACTAAAGAGTGCAGAGGCTAACGCAGCAGTCAGCATGAATTTAAAATTACTGGGTTCCAACCCATTAATCCTCTGGAATTCTCTGAGGAGGGAATTACTGAACCAAATTGATAGGGAAATATAATATATTTAGATTTTCAGGAGTTCCTTACTAGTATGAGGCTGTTAAGAATGGTTAAGCATCATGGAACAAATAAATTGAATTTAGTATTGGATAGAAAGGAAGATGCTGAGATCTTGGAAGGAAGAAGCTTCTCTGGAAGCAGTATTGCATCCACGATGGTTTATTATGGGTGCCATTCAAAGATCAAAAGTTCAAAATACATTTATTATCAAAGTACACGTGTCACCATATCCTGCCCTGAGATTCATTTTCATAAAAAAAATACAGTAGAATCAATGAAAAACTACACACAAAGACTGATAACCAACATGGAAAAGAAAACAAACAGTGCAAATACAAAAAAAAGAATAAATAGCAAGTAAATAATACCGAGAACATGATTTGTAGAGTCGTTGAAAGTGGTTCAGTTGTGGAATCAGTTCAGCGTTGAAGTGAGTGAAGTTATCCACACTAGTGTGGGCATGTGGCCAAGTGGTTAAGGCATTGGACTAGCAACCTGAAGGTCGTGAGTTCGAGCCCCAGCCGAGGCAACACATGTTGTGTCCTTGAGCAAGGCACTTAACCACAGATTGCTCTGCGATGACACTGGTGTCAAGCTGTATGGGTACTAATGCCCTTCCCTTGGACAACATCGGTGTTGTGGAGAGGGGAGACTTGCAGCATGGGCAATTGCTGGTCTTCCATACAACCTTGCCCGGGCCTGCGCCCTGGAGAGTGAAGACTTTCCGGGCACAGATCCATGGTCTCGCAAGACTAACGGATGCCTTTTCTTAAATTTTTTTTGTCCACACTGGTTCAGGAGTCTGATGGTTGAACTGGATTGCAGTATTTTTGCTAGGAGAGTGCATCCCATGTACAAGTTTCTGACACCTGTTGCTGTCATCAAGCTAACTTCGAAGAGATAAATAGCCTTCACATATATCGGAAATACCTAAGAGTCATTTGGATAGTTTAACAATTATTTCCTTGATGTCCCATATTTCAGTGTCTCCAATTATCAAATCTGGAACCATGGTTTGATCTCAACCATAGCTCATTGCTTCTCAAATCGTATTCTTAATTTGGTTACCTCGCCATTGAAGGAAAGGAGGCAGATGTTAATGCAAAGTTTCCGCTGGTTACCATTGTACCAATGCTGACCAAAACTAAGCGTTAAAATGCTAAGACTAACATGTCACACTGAAGCAAAGCTGAACTTCAGAAAACACTTTTGGGAATCTATTCAAAAACCTTAATAAATAATTTTAAAAAACACTCCCTCCCCCACCATGTATTGGATACAAAGCTCAGCCTTTGTGCAATCAGCTGATGGCATGTTAATTAACTCTTCGGGGAAAAAAAACAAAGTTTCAACATTTGATTAGGAATGTGGTTGCGCTGCTGACTGACCTCAGATGTATATGGAACAAAGTGTTTAATATATGCAAAGGAAAGGCTGGGAAGTTCTGGGGATAGGGAGAAGGCAACAGCCCAAGTAGAAGGTATCAATTCCAAAGAAGTAGCATACAAATTAGCCAGAGAAAGTGGCTCACCTGAGGACTGGGAGAAATTCAGAGTTCAGCAGAGGAGGACAAAGGGCTTAATTAGGAAGGGGAAAAAAGATTATGAGAGAAAACTGGCAGAGAACATAAAAACGGACTGTAAAAGCTTTTATAGATATGTAAAAAGGAAAAGACTGATAAAGACAAATGTAGGTCCCCTGCAAACAGAAACAGGTGAATTGATTATGGGGAGCAAGGACATGGCAGACCAATTGAATAATTACTTTGGTTCTGTCTTCACTAAGGAGGACATAAATAATCTTCCAGAAATAGTAAGGGACAGAGGGTCCAGTGAGATGGAGGAACTGAGCGAAATACATGTTAGTAGGGAAGTGGTGTTAGGTAAATTGAAGGGATTGAAGGCAGATAAATCCCCAGGGCCAGATGGTCTGCATCCCAGAGTGCTTAAGGAAGTGGCCCAAGAAATAGTGGATGCATTAGTGATAATTTTTCAAAACTCGTTAGATTCTGGACTAGTTCCTGAGGATTGGAGGGTGGCTAATGTAACCCCACTTTTTAAAAAAGGAGGGAGAGAGAAACCGGGGAATTATAGGCCGGTTAGCCTAACGTCGGTGGTGGGGAAACTGCTGGAGTCAGTTATCAAGGATGTGATAACAGCACATTTGGAAAGCGGTGAAATGATCGGACAAAGTCAGCATGGATTTGTGGAAGGAAAATCATGTCTGACGAATCTCATAGAATTTTTTGAGGATGTAACTAGTAGAGTGGATAGGGGAGAACCAGTGGATGTGGTATATTTGGATTTTCAAAAGGCTTTTGACAAGGTCCCACACAGGAGATTAGTGTGCAAACTTAAAGCACATGGTATTGGGGGTAAGGTATTGGTGTGGGTGGAGAATTGGTTAGCAGACAGGAAGCAAAGAGTGGGAATAAACGGGACCTTTTCAGAATGGCAGGCGGTGACTAGTGGGGTACCGCAAGGCTCAGTGCTGGGACCCCAGTTGTTTACAATATATATTAATGACTTGGATGAGGGAATTAAATGCAGCATCTCCAAGTTTGCGGATGACACGAAGCTGGGTGGCAGTGTTAGCAGTGAGGAGGATGCTAAGAGGATGCAGGGTGACTTGGATAGGTTGGGTGAGTGGGCAAACTCATGGCAGATGCAATTTAATGTGGATAAATGTGAAGTTATCCACTTTGGTGGCAAAAATAGGAAAACAGATTATTATCTGAATGGTGGCCGATTAGGAAAAGGGGAGGTGCAACGAGACCTGGGTGTCATTATACACCAGTCATTGAAAGTGGGCATGCAGGTACAGCAGGCGGTGAAAAAGGCGAACGGTATGCTGGCATTTATAGCGAGAGGATTCGAGTACAGGAGCAGGGAGGTACTACTGCAGTTGTACAAGGCCTTGGTGAGACCACACCTGGAGTATTGTGTGCAGTTTTGGTCCCCTAATCTGAGGAAAGACATCCTTGCCATAGAGGGAGTACAAAGAAGGTTCACCAGATTGATTCCTGGGATGGCAGGTCTTTCATATGAAGAAAGACTGGATGAACTGGGCTTGTACTCGTTGGAATTTAGAAGATTGAGGGGGGATCTGATTGAAACGTATAAGATCCTAAAGGGATTGGACAGGCTAGATGCGGGAAGATTGTTCCCGATGTTGGGGAGGTCTAGAACGAGGGGTCACAGTTTGAGGATAGAGGGGAAGCCTTTTAGGACCGAGGTTAGGAAAAACTTCTTCACACAGAGAGTGGTGAATCTGTGGAATTCTCTGCCACAGCAAACTGTTGAGGCCAGTTCATTAGCTATGTTTAAAAGGAAGTTAGATATGGCCCTTGTGGCTACAGGGGTCACGGGGTATGGAGGGAAGGCTGGGTTCTGAGTTGGATGATCAGCCATGATCATAATAAATGGCGGTGCAGGCTCGAAGGGCCGAATGGCCTACTCCTGCACCTATTTTCTATGTTTCTATGTTTCTAACCCACATATGGGCAGAGGGTGGTGAATTGTCACAGATGGCTGTAGAGGCCAAGTCATTGTGTATATTTAAAACAGGTGTTAGGTTCTTGATTAGTAAGGGCATCAAAAGTTAATGGGGAGCAGACAGGAGAATGAGGAGGAGAGGAATGATAAAGCCATGAGGGAATGGCCTACTTTTGCTCCAGTGTCTGACAGTCTACAGTCTAAATGATGTGAATGATAACGCTGTGTGGGAGGTTGACTTTTCTGGAGTTTTTGTTTGATTATTCCAGGATGTGAAGATCAAGAAGGCACAAGGAGCACAGGGCTTTTTTTTTGTCGAGAACAGGACAAATTGGTCTGAAGGCACTTGTTTCCATGCTGTATGACATTATGACTCCATAACAATATTCCACTTAGATTTGAAGTCAAGGTTGTTAGTTATTGTGGAAAGGTTTTGCTGTTTAATGATGGCAAAACTGGAAGTGCTTCTTCAAATGCTTCAAAGAAATTCTCGAGATAGGGATGTCAGAAAAAGTTGGGAACTGACTGAATATAAATTTATCAGATGACTCCTGCTACTCGTAAACTGGCAGAGAATTAAAACACTCTCTGGGTGTAATGTAGACAAGGCAGGTGAATCTCTTCTAGGCTTTTCCTTCTCTATTGCCACAAATTTAATGCGTATTTAGTAAAAAATAATTATGTCCACAAGCCTTTGCTGTGGAGAAGTAGAGGAACCCTAAGGAAATTCATGAAGCATCTGATTCCTTGAATACCCTACTGCCAGTTGAAAATATTTACTTAAGGCCAAAAATAATACTGTCATGATTTATAAACTGGGAGAAAAATTATCAGCCGTGGAGGAATATCTGATAGCCTGGGGTTGTTTAGAATCGAGGAAGCCAATCGAAACCTTAATTAGTATCTAAAATATTGTGGGCCTTAGATAGGGAATGAAAGGAGAGAGCCATTTCAGCAATAAGCTTGAAGCTCAGAAAGTAAAGAAATATTTTCACTCTCCAGTCAGGCAAACTCATTGCATGGATTTGGGTGTATTTGCAGAATGCCTCGTTACACTGAAAAAGTATGTAAAAGGGCTTCTTAAGCAGTCCCTCAGGACTGATGACAACTTGCTTCTATTCAGGGTCTGCAAGTTCTGATGAGGCCAAAGCAGGATCCAGGGTACCTAAGTTCAAGTTTATTGTCATTCAACCATATACATGCATGCTGCTAAGTAAAACAAGGTTCCTCTGGACCAAGGTGCACAACACAGTCTATATAACTCACACATGAAGTAATATTACCACAAATAAATTAACAAAAACTAAAATATATTCCAGAAGATTGACATTTAGCATAAGGTGCATTTACAACACAAATCAAAGAGTAAACAGTATAATGTGACTGATACTTCATTCGTGATGAGACGTGGGTGGTGCCAGGGAGTTCAGTAATCCCTTAGGCTGGGGGAAGAAGCTCTTTCCCATCCTGACAGTCCTTGTCCTAATGCTGCAGTACCTCCTCCCTAATGGTGGGGGTCTAAAAGATCACAGGTAAGCATGAGGTGCCCGATAAATTCAGTGAGTGAATATTTTGGGACATGGAGTACCACTTCCATCATTTTTGCTGAGTTTCTCCATGACCGCAATGAAGAAATTTTGGGGAGCCAAAATGTTCTGCTGCAATTTTAGGTGGTGATTGATCAGATTTCCAGAAAGTTCAAGGGTCCTTTTCCTCCTCTTCTGATAATCTCTTTCTGTAACAAAACTTCAACTGGTGGTGTAGCCCATTCATTTAAAGTCACTTGTTTTATTTAGAAGAAGCTGGAGCTGCTGGCCTGGAAGAGGAAACTGATTCTGCCTCTGGACCTAGAGATTTTTCTGAAACAGCATTGTTAGTACTCGTCCAGTGCTTCGAGTTGCTGTTGTAGATAGATCATGTCTGTCAAGCATACAAGACAGTGGGGATCACTGTTACCTAGTAGTGTATGACCTTTGCCCCAGGTTTGAGGACTGGAGCTTCAATCACCCTTTTCCTCTGAAACCCAAAATCTGTGCTGGTGCAATGGAAACAACCATGAAAGTCTCCCTTTGCAAAGTGGTGCTTTCTGAGACCTGGGATGTGCTTTCACATCGACCAAGGTTTCTTCATGATCATTTATTTTTGGGGGGCAGTGTTGGTAGAGGGTGGTAAATGTAATATTTATATCGCGGATTGATTCAGTGTCTGGAACCCTGGCCTCTGACATGTATACATGCAAATGTTGTCAGTGCATTGCAGCTCAATGACTGAGGATAGAATGACCTTGAACTTGGCTTTGGAATGAAGGTGGGTTGAACAGTTTCCTAGTCATCCCCTCTAGTAGGAAGCTTGTTGAAGATGAGCTGCAAAAAAAGAAAGAGTAGAGAGTTGGAACAATGACAAAATCTGGCTTGACCCTGATCTTTGGTGGACCTGTTGCTTAGAATAATGGTTTGCATGCCATCATATACCAGATGTACAAAGGAAATACATTTTAGAGGGAAAATCAATCTGAGAGAGATACTCCACAATTTGTCTCAGCTGATTAGGACTATTACTATGATACTACAAACTGAGACTTGAGAAGTGAGATTTCACTAGAGATGTCTTTCTCAACCAGAATGGACAAATGGTCAAATGCCATTTCATTGCCACATGTTTCTATAACTCCATTAAGATCTTTTGAACCTGTGCCAGCTCTCTGTAACCTCAGTGATCTTAACATAATTGCCATTCCTTGAGGCAATGTGTAAATACACATAACCAAGTATCATTGCAAGGGTTACTATGGTAATTGCAACTGCTTAAATCTGTGAGTAGCTAAGTTAGTTTGCTATTAACATGGAAGTGATTTCTCTGAAATTCAAGTCACATTCTACCTTACCACAGTTCCCAAACAGCAACAGTGATTCAGAAGTAATTTATTGGCTGTGAAAAGTAATATTAATGCTCTCTGTAGTCTCGGATTGTCCTTGGGTGAAAGTCACAGAGAGTATATCAATTATTTTTCTTGCTCTTCAAATGGCAGGCAATTTTTTACAGGTTCTTCCTCATGCAGTGCTGACACCAGTTTTTGGTTTAGTCTCCCTTTCTGCTGAATCACTTTGGCCCCACACTTTTGCAACTTTATCTAAGCTTCTCAAAACTCCACTGTTCCCACTTTATCTGCTCTATCTTTCCTTCAGTCCTTCACTCTCTATGCCATTATTGTCCAGCGTTCAAGAGCAGGTAAATAATCGTCCAAAATTTAGTGTTCGGAGTGAGAGGTATTGGGGCAAAGAAGAGGTTCCAATATTCCATGTAAGCACTGTGAGGAAAGATACAAATTGTGGAAGGGCCTGGGAGGTGTCACTGGCAATGAGTTAGGTCACAGCAGAAATACCAGTTTTGAGGTTTTTAGGAATGATGGTGAAGGAATGTATCATGTACATGCACGGTTTTGTACAACGTGATTTCAATAAAAGATCTTTTGTATCAAAAATGCAGCAGTTGTGTTTGTTTCCTAATGCCTTTTCTCACTGCAAAAAGATGGTGAGTATTTTTTTTCTGAAGGATAGAAAGTTTTCATTATTTGTAACATTTATGAAAAGGGTGGACTCCTATGGATTGCAAGTCAATTATTGATTCAGTTCATAACAACCTTTGATATACCTTTTGAATAATTACATAATCTGTTATTTCAATGAAGACTTCTGGCAAGTTTAAACAGATAGGTTAACTTGTGTGAAAAACAGCAAAGAAAAACAGGAATGTGTAACACACAAGGTGCTGTAGAAAGTCAGCAAATCAGGGTGCATCTATGGAGGGAGATAGACTGGAAAGCTAGAGAGGAGAGAGATGGTATGGGAAGGGGGATCAAGAGCTGGCAGGTGATTGGTGAGGAAGGGTGTTGCTGGGCAATGAAGGAGGATATGAGAGCGGGAATGATGTCAGTAGATGGAAGAGTTGAAGAAGATTGAATTTGACAGGAGAGGATTGAATAAGATTGAATCTGATAGGAGAGGGCTGAAGAAGGTTGGATCTGATAGGAGAGGGCTGAAGAAGATTGAATCTGATAGGTGGGGAGGGGAACTTGTAGAAACACTGTGTTGGTTATGGGCAGACAGAGAGTAGAGAAGGAAAGGGAGAGGGTGATAGGGATCAAGAGTAAAGAGAAGAAAGGGTCAGAGGAGGAGCAATTGCAGGCATGAACATTGAATTTCAGACTTCCAATAACATTGATCAGGAGCTAGAGCCACCCCAGATTTAAGATAAAGCGCTTGAGAAACTATGAAGTGTATAAGAGCAGACAATGGCTAACCAGGTTAAAAAATGCTCAAAAACCTGTTACTGAAGACATGGTTGGGTGACTACATGTTTGTTTGGTATCCACTTTGCAAAAAAAAACTCAATTGACGATGAAGTGTTGAATTATAAAGGTTACAACAGGGTCAGAATTCACAGAACTCATACTAATGACAGATTTAAGCCTCTCATTGGATCATGCACAATGATCGACTGTCGTGTTGTGCTTTGTTCTGCAACTTCAGCTGCTTTGCTGTTGCCTGCATTCTCTTTGCCTTTTCTGTTGTTTCCCAAGTGTAGAGTTCCGCTCTTCATCTCTTCACTCAACGCCTAAAGTTCTGGCTCTGGTTCTGGCAGAGCTTTGCACTGAAGAGAGAAACAGGGTACTTAAAATTTCATGATGATATTTTGCTGAATAAATAGTAATGACTTGCAGTGTGTGGGTGTGTGAGATGGGAAGGTAACTTGCAATGGAAGAACTAGAGGTACTTATATTCTAACTAAACATTCCAGATTATGTTTCAAGTCTGAAAGGAGTGTCCTCATCATTTGAGTTCCTTTTAAAAATGATATAATTCTTTAGAATATTAGTAAATAAAGGTACTGGCTGTTGTGTTATTGACACGTGCTAGTAAGGAAGATCCCACAATGGTGAAATTGGGTATTACAAGAGACCTTGATAGTACTAGATGGCAATGGAGAGACCTGACTTTTCTGCTGATTCCGGATCACTCTTCATTGCTACCCAATATCAAAAGAACCCAGATTATTATCCAGAGACTCAACATCACCATTGTGAGAAAACGGATTACCATTCAGATATAATAGATCACTATCAAGACTTTAAATTGTTATCTAGAGATAGCAGATTGTGAAAGTCAAGAAACTGCAGATACTGATAATCTGAAATAAAAACACCGAAATGGTTAAAAAAAATTCAGGCAACGTATGTGGAAAGAGAAACAGTTATGGTTTCAGGCCAAAGTCCCTACAGAACTGCAAAAGAGAAAACACAGTAGTGTATTGGTTAGCACAACGCTTTACAATACAAACAATCCAGGTTCATTTCCTGCCACGGCCTGTAAGGAGTTTGTACATTCTCCCCATAACTGTGTGGGTTTCCTCCAAGTGCTCTGGTTTCCTCCCACAGTCCAAAGATGTACCGGTTGGTAGGTTACATGGCCACCGTAAATTATCCCATGATTAAGATAGGATTAAATCAGGGGGTTGCTGGGCAGTGTGGCTCGAGAGGCCGGAAGGGAACATTTTGTGCTGTAACTCAATAAATAAAATAAATAAGTTTCTATAAATAACGGTGAAGGTGGAGAAGGTAATGGCAGAACAAAGAGAATTATGTGATAGATTGAAATGACGTAGCTATTAAGGAGTAGTTAAGCTCCTTTCATTTGCACAATGAGTCGCTAATGTTGTTAAGTCCAGGTAGTATTGCAGAGTCAGTATCAGGAGTGCAGGGGTCATGTATCTATTTTTTGTCTGTATAGTGTGTTGGGGTGTGGTAGCAAAAGAGTATAGTTACATTTTCACGCTTGGCGTTAGTTACTTAGGTTAGCCAGAAGGAATGAGCCACAGAAAATGTTATTACTTTGTTAACTGCGAATTAGTTAGGCAAACTTCGCTTAAGTCGCTAACTTCACATATTGGAACACTAATTAAACTTAGTATCGCATAGTTATATTGCTTATTGGAATTCTTAGTTATGCTGATTTAAATGCTAAGATCATTACATCATTAAGTTAGTTTTTTATCGCTACAAGATTGTTCTTTGCTGGTTTCATAATAAAGGATCAACGTATCTTTTCGATGTGAAAAATTCGTTATTTGGAAGCGTTTCGCACTATGTCGATTACCCTTTGTCTCTCAGCAGCTTTTGAATACTTTCAAGTTACTGCTGCAAGGAGACTTAAGATCCCGATCCAAATCCAACAGATCATTATCCTGAGTCACAACATCACTATCTAGAAACAGCAAATCAATGCTTAACACAATAGCTTGCCTTCCAGAAACTGTAGGTCTCTGTCCAGGGGTACTAGTTCACAACCCAGGGACACAAGATCACTCTCTAGGTCACCAATCACATTGCTCTCTGGAACATTAGATTGCAGAAGGACATCAGAAATGTCCTTTTTCAAAACATCAGAGATGTCCTTCTTCTTCAAAGAACTGCATTTCTCTTCCTCCAACATTGATGCTCCGCTCAGCCGCCACTCCTCCATTTGCCCTCATCCCAGCTTCCCACCGCCTTAACAAGGATAGAGTTCCTCTTCTCCTCACTGTGCCTCTGCACCCAACAAGCCATTCTCCACAACTTACGTCACCTTCAATGAAATCCTACCACCTAACACATCTTTACCTCCCCCCGCCCCCACCAACTCTCTGCTTTCCACAGAGACCACTCTCTCTGTGATTCCCTTGTCCAATCATCCCTCTCCATGAGTCTCCCTCCTGGCGCATATCCCTGCAAGTGTCAGAAATGCTACACCTGCCCATTCATCTTCTCCCTTACCTCCATTCAGGGCTGCAAACAGTCCTTCCAGGTGAGGCAACACTTTACCTTCGAATCTGTTGGGGTCGTCAATTGTATCTGGCGCTCCTGATGTGGCCTCCTCTACATTGGTGAGACCCACCGTAAACTGTGGGATTGCTTTGTCGAACACCTCTGTTCCATCCACCAAAAGCAGAATTTCCTAGTGGCCAACCATTTTAATTCTTATCCCCATTCCCATTCTGACAGGAGCAACACTTCATATTCCGCCTAGGTAGCCTCCAGCATGATGGCATGAATATAGATTTCTATATTCTTTTTCTGTTTCTTTTTCTTCACCCCCTTCCCTCTTCCTCTGTTCCCCACTCCAGCCTCTTACCTCTTCTCCTCACCTGCTTATCACCTCTCCCTGGTGCCCTTCCTTCTTCCCTTTCTCCTATGATACACTCTCCTCTCCTAACAGATTCTTTCTTCTCCAGCCCTTAACCTTTCCCACCCGCCTGGCTTCACCTATCACCTTCTAGCTAGTCTTCCTTCCCCTCCCCCCACCTTTTTATTCTGGTGTTATCCCTCTTCCTTTCCAGTCCTGAAGAAGGATCTCATCCCGAAACATCGATGGTTTATTCATTTCCGTAGATAACTCCCAGACCTGCTCAGTGCCTTCACCATTTTGTGTGTGTGTTGCTTTGGATTTCCAGCATCTGCAGAATCTCTTGTGTTGCAGAATTTGACCATAAGACCATAAGACAAAGGAGCAGAAGTTGGCCATTCGGCCCGTCGAGTCTGCTCTTTCATTTTATCATGAGCTGATCCATTCTCCCATTTAGTCCCACTCCCCCGCCTTCTCACCATAACCTTTGATGCCCTGGCATCAAATTTGAGAACACTTCAGATCCTTGTTCAGACTCAATCATGATCAAGGAACTCTAGTTCACTAATTATAACACCTGACCACTGACCAAGTATGACCGAGTAATTTGGAGGAGTTCCAGGGATCGGAAGCGACAGTCTAGACATGTTATCTCAGAACTCCTGAAAGAGGGTTTGATAAAACAAAGGTAGAGTGAGCGAGTTATCTGCAAGTTGCAGACTATTACTGGTGGGTTCCCACATAGATTAGCACCAGGCCTTCAGATTAATACAATCCATATAAATGATTTAGAATAAAGGTAATTGTTATGTTATACGTTTGAACTATTTGATGATACACAAGATAGGAAACTGAGTTGTGAGGAAGACAAAGAACTGTAACATCTGTCAGCGAGTGACAGCTAACCCACTTTCATTCTTTGATGCAATTCACCCTATGAGTGAGTTACACATGCACCCCGCGTTAACGAATGATGGATTCCTTCCGTGCCATTGTTGTGTATCAACTTACGCAGACTTTATTCCTTGATCTCTATCCAACTACTTGATGGATATAGATTATTTGAAACTTATGAAATTGTTCTGGGGGTGAATTCTGAGTTTCACATTGATATGAAGTTGTTTCAGGGTTTGATGAAATGTGTCACACTTGATGACATACTTTTGGCATGGAAATCTCTGATTGTATCAAAGTCTGAGGTTTCAACTTCTCTGGTATTCTTGCAAGTTTTGCAGCCAACCAGAACACAAAGGATGGCAGCCACACACAGTGAAGATCACATTTTCCCTTTACCTCTTTGGCATGTTTTTTTTTAAATGGGGCTGCATTTTGTCTGGCCTGGGTAGAAGTTCTTTAGGATCTAGTAAGTCTTTCAGGCAATCAGCCTGCTAACAACATAGCAGTGACTCATGTGATACCCCACAAAAATATGCATCCTGAGACTGAACACTTGTTAGGGAACAAATGTTTAGTTAGGGAACTCAGCAGTATCATTTCAAGGCACTTTCGTTACATAAATTTATAAAGGCACAAGATCCCTCTAAATGGGTCTGATCCAATTTCAAGACAGTTGTGTTTTTCTTTTATTTGCAGTAAATATCCTCACATTTTACTGTACTTCACCCTTAACCTTACATTTAAATTTATGTAAGGGAAGTGCCCTGATATGTCACTGTGTGTGACTGCTCTTCCCTGCCCTCCAGTTTGACACATACCTGGGGAAAGCACATCTGTGCACTGATAGAGAACGTTCTTAATGCAGAAAGAGGTCAATGTTCGTATTACTGTGACCTAGCCATGAAAACTTCAAGCAGAGAGGAGACTGCACTCAGTAATAAGAGAGTTCTTATTGTCCGCTCCATGCTGTATATCTTGTGTGACATTCAGTCCTACTGTTCTGAGATGTGGCTGGAGCGAGATTCAGCTAGGTAAGGTCTTGAGGCTTACAATGCACAGTTTCTAGCCATCCTTTGTGTTCTGGTTGGCTGCAAAACTTGCAAGAATACCAGAGAAGTCGAAACCTCAGACTTTGATACAATCAGAGATTTCCATGCCAAAAGTATGTCATCAAGTGTGACACATTTCATCAAACCCTGAAACAACTTCATATTAATGTGAAACTCAGAATTCACCCCCAGAACAATTTCATAAGTTTCAAATAATCTATATCCATCAGGTAGTTGGATAGAGATCAAGGAATAAAGTCTGCGTAAGTTGATACACAACAATGGCACAGAAGGAATCCATCATTCGTTAACGCGGGGTGCATGTGTAACTCACTCATAGAGTGAATTGCATTAAAGAGTGAAAGTGGGTTAGCTGTCGCTCACTGACAGAGGCTGTGATATTACAGCATAAAGGATAAATTGTGGCAGTCGATGAGGGAGACTGTGGCACTCAGCAGGGAAGAAGTCGATTGATAATGTGGTGTGGAGGGGGCAAAGATTGACTCACTAATAAAGGAGACAGTGTCACTCACTGACAGCGAGACCATATCATTTGCTTTCAACAGTATAAACTGATTGACATACAGTATCCTGAATGTGCACCGCAACCTCTGATCATGTATTAAACCGTTAAGTTGAGCATTCTCCCCCAAGAAGTCAACCTGACTGGGCTGTGCCTTCCGTCTTTGGAACATGGAGTAGGAATCAATGGAAGTAAATAACAAATTCCTCCAAAATGTTAACTCTACATTTTACTCAATGAGATTAAGATCTAGCCATCTTTCACCATGTACCAGTTCCTGTGATCCTAGTTCCCACCGTTCCACCACTCCCCATGCCCATAATTCCCACCACTCACCGGGATCGCAGTTCCCTTAGTCCAACCACTCCCCATATCCCAGTTCTCCTTAGTCCCACCACTCCCCATATTCCAGTTCTCCTTGGTCCCACCACTCCCCATGCCCCAGTTCCCATAGTGCCACCACTCACTGGGATCGCAGTTCCCACAGTCTCAACAATCCCCGTGCTCCAGTTCCCTTTGCTTCAATACTCCCAATGCCCCAGTTCCTGTGGTTCCACCACTCACTGTGATCCCAGTTCCCGTGATTCCCACCACTCACCAGATCCCTAGTTCCCTTGGTCCTATCACTCACTAGGATCCCAGTTCCCACACTCTCACCAATCCCCATGTCCCACTTCCCGCAGTCCCACCATTCCCCATGCCCTAGTCACTGGGATCCCAGTTCCTGTGGGACAACCACTCCCCATGTCCCAGTTCCTGCAATCCCACCATTCCTCATGCCCCAGTTGCCATTGTCCCAATACTCCCAATGCCCCAGTTCCTGTGGTCCCACCACTCACTGGGATCCCAGTTCCCCTGGTCCCACTACTCCCCATGCCCTAGTTCCCATGGTCCCACTACTCCCCACATCCCAGTTCCCATGGTCCCACCACTCACTGAGACCCCAGTTCCTGTGATCCCATCACAGGCCAGATTTCCTGTTCCCATGGCCCAAATACTCCCCACACCTCGGTTCCCATTGATTCCCACCTCTCGCCACGTCCCCAGTTACCAAGGTTCCACCACTCGCTGGACCCCAATTCCCATGATTCCCACCGCTTCTTACGTCCTCTGATCCACAGACCAACCTGTCACCAGTGCCCCAGTTCCCGTGGTCCCACTAGTTGCCAGCGCCCCAGTTCCCATGATTCCATCACTCACAGAATCCCTAGTTCCCATGGTCTCACCACTTGCTGGATCCCCAGTTCCTATCGTCCCTCCACTCATTAAATGTCAGTTCCCGTTGATCTTATCTACAATTGGTATGTACACAATATTGTTGAGGATTGCCCTCTCACTTAATTCTGGGGGGGCAGGGTCTAACAACTTACAATTTAGCAAATGTTGAGGCTGTTTCTTGGAACCATGAATATGACCTTGCGGGTAAAAAGCATGTTCCCACTTTCCTAATTTGTGAGAGAGGAACAGGTGAACTCCAACCTCCCCCTTAAAACATAAACGAGCAACATCACCCTTTGGTAACATGGCTGCAGTCTGCAATTATTGCTGGAATTTCACCTTGCCGTGTAACCGGGTGAAATTAGCACACTAGAGCTAAAGATATGATCAAGTGAAACATATGTGGCAATAGATGTGAAATTTGAATTTCCTGTGTTGCCGTGGTGTTCCTGATGTGAAGGGGAATTTCCACCATCAAGAGATATGAAGGTGACCTTTACAAGGTGTGGGGACCAAGGAGAAAATGACTAGCCGGATGACTATTGTGTCTGCAGTAGGATTATTAGTAAGTTCACGGGGTGTGAGATTTCCCTAACCCCTCCCCCAAACGGGCTGTGGTACACGTATGGGTCACTGGTGTCACTTCATCAGGGAGATGAAGCTTAATGACTGTTTTTGTGCTTGGGTGTGACAACTGGACGTGCTGCTTTTGTTCAACAGAGCGCAGTTAACCATTTTAGGACTGCACTTCTCTGCCACATGCCCATTTGATCCCAAGGATTGTAAAGCTGTGGTTCACTGCAGTTTTCATAAATAGAATAAAACTACCAGGAAAATAACACAATATATATGTATTTTGACTGAAAATGAAAACAAATGTCTGGACAATTTCAATCATTTTAACATCAACTGAGTAAACCTGGTGAACATTGATTCTCCTAAGACTCCTCCTTCCCTTTCTAAGGGAATTAAATCCTTGCTCAGACTCAGCCCCACAGCTACTGGCCTTCCTCCAGATATCCAGTCTGTGAGCATACTTAGATTTCCTAATTACTTTTCCAATCAGAAAGATTTGCATTTATCTGGGGCATTTTATTATAGGCAATCCCAGTGGCAGCTAATGATTCTTTTTATGTGGTATCCGTCACAGGGCATGCGGCAGCTAATTTTTGGAACATGAATGAATAAGTGTGATGGTGAATAGAAAATTTGTTTCAGGTGAAGCATGAAAGAGGCAGCAGCTCAGACAAAAGGAAGAGCGCTCTGCTCTTCTTCAAAATAATACCACAGTCTCAGGAGAGAGAGCTGATCTTGTATTAAAGTCTCATTCAACATATCAAGCATGCAGACACAGACATTTCAAAGAGGGATGGTTTGATAGAGATTAGAATATGGAACAGTACAGCACAGGAACAGGCCCTTTGGCCCACAATGTTCTGATGAACCAGCTAAAAGGTAAATTAAAAAGAAACAAAAACAAATCCCTCCTACCTACATTATGTCCATATCCCTCCATCTTCCTCATATTCATGTAGTGTCTCTTAAAAGCCTCTAATGTATTTACCACCATACCAGGCAGCGCATTCCAGGCATCTACACTCTCTGAGTAAAAAAAAACCCCTCACATCCCCTTTGAACCTACCGCCTTTCACTTTCAATGCATGCCCTCTGGTATTAGACATTTCTACCCTGGGAAAAAGATATTCCCTGTCTAGTCTATCTATGCCTCTCATAATCTTATAAAACTCTATCAGATCTTCCCTCAGCCTCCACTGCTCCAGAGAAAACAACCCAAGTTTATCCAGCATCTCATTTGTGTTGGGCACGTGGCCAAGTGGTTAAGGCATTTGTCTAGGATCTGAAGGTCGCCAGTTCGAGCCTCAGCTGTGGCAGCATGTTTGTTCCCTTGAGCAAGGCACTTAATCACACATTGCTCTAGTCTCTGTGCGAGGAGTGGTGCCCCACACAGACTTCCAACCTGCACCTTGTAAGGTATGAAAATGCCTGACGCAGACCTCTCATGGTCTGAGTCGACGTTCCCTCCCCTCCCTCATTAAACCACATGCCCTCTAAACTAGGCAGTATCCTAGCAAACCTCTTCTGCACCCTCTCCAAATCCTCAACACCCTTCCTATAGTCAACATAAACGCTGGCTCCATTGTCATCCTTAATCGAACATCTATCACAGCAAAAGGCAAAAGTCAGTTTATAGTGTGGAGTTACTGGCACAGCAGTAATAGAAAAGTGAATTAAAAATGTTTGATTTGATGGGGGTAGTATAAAGTGGTGGAGAGTTGTAAGTGAAATACTCAGCCCAATCAATTTTTGTTCTCTTTTCATAGATTGTTTAAGTTAGTATTTGGGGATTGCAACATGAATATTTTGCAGATTGCACTCAAGTGAAGATTCAAACCATATGCTGGATGAACTCAATAGTCATGCAGCATCTGTGGATGGAAATTTTGTGTTGAATCCCGCATCAAGTCAAGACTTTATCAACAGTGAAGAGAACAAGAGTAGAGTTTTTTTAATACAAAGAGAGATGGAAATAGGTATCTAATGGTTAATGCATATTGAAAAATAAAAGACTGAACAGCACTTGATGGGAAGAATTTGAAGACTGCAGATGAACTGAACATGGTAAAAGTGCATAATGCCTTGAAAGTTAATATATTGGCAATGCCCTTTTTCAGAGAAAATAAGATATTTGAGCCAAGTGGTACAGGATGACACTGGAGGTGAGAAAGTATAACCAGATGGAGAGATGTGAAATAATTAGACTGTTTTCACTAGACTGGAAAAGGCAGTTGAATATTCTTTAGAATCGTTTTTCTTAAATTATTTGATTTTGTTTGGGGGGGGAGCAATTTCTGGATGGGGAAAATAATATTTCATCTACAAATTAGTTACTGGTGAAAATCCAAGTAGGAGAGAAGCTGGTGTTGGTAAAGGGGATCTTTCAGCACAGGTAGAGGCCATTAAACATGTTGGGATGCAGGAGAAATGTGTATCATTTTTAGTTTCACAGTGTCGGTAAGAGTTTGGGCACTGGGTTCTGGGTGGGGTTGATATATTACATTGTAACTATGAATGTTTAAAATATATCTCATTGTAATGAATTTATTAATGTTTGTGTTCACATTTAATAAAATTCATGCCAAAATGATGTCACAAAGACAAAGCTTGATGTTCAAGGCTGTTTATATTTTCCTAACTAATCTTGAGGAGGAATTCCAGTCAATGGCTTTTGTTTGAGGCAGCCCCATCACTCATAAGATGTCTGTATTTGCACAAGAAAAGGATGCTACAGTCAGCTCAAACAGTCACCTGCTGCTCTCTTAGTTGCTAAAGGCTGTAAATTGTGCTATCTACAAGCAAGCAATTTGTTTGCAATTTCTCTTCCTTTACTTCAGGATATTGGTTGTTGGATGGGAGCCTAAAGTTACGCCTCGTTGATGAAAGTGAAATGACGGTAGCAGATGGGGCGGTGAAGGCAGGGCTCTACTCGAATCTAATCCCTTTAATCAGATAGACAAGTGGGCTTGATGCAAATGTAATTGGACGAGTGGAAATATGGGGCATGATTGGGCTTTTGAATGACTGAAAATTATCAAGAAAAGCATTATAATTTCACCCTCTTCCCTACCGTTTCAGCAATAGCCCTCATAAACATTCTGCATATACGTAAATCCACGCCAAACAGATCGCAGCCCTGGCACAAAGAAAGTGAAACTGAGGCATTGGGACATCCATAAAACAGGTAAAAACAAGAGGGAACATTAATTTTATGTAACGTCAAACAAGAAGTGCAAAAGATAAATTGGCACACAATGTTTTGAAAGTCAATTCCTTGTTTTTTTCCATCATGTTCTTATTGTTACCTATCTAGAGTTCAAGTTTCATCTACATGAAACACTGTCGTAGGAAAGCAAAATCCATCATCAGAGATCCTCCCCACCCAGGCTGTGCTCTTTTCTCACTGCTGCCATCAGGTGGAAGGTACAAGAGCCTCAGGACTCGCACGACCAGGTTCAAGAACAGTTACTACCCCTCAACCATCAGGCTCTTGAACAAAAGGGATAACTATACTCACTTCCCCATCCATTGAGATGTTCCCACAATCAATGATCTCACTTCAAGGACACTTTATCTTGTTATTTCATGTTCTTGTTATTTATTGCTACTTATTTATATTTGCATTTGCACAGTTTATTGTCTTGTGCACTCTACTTGATCTTTCATTGATCCTGTTGTAGTTACTTTTCTATAGATTTGCTGAGTGTACAATCTCAGGGTTGTAGGTGGCGACATATATGTACTCTGGTAATAAAATTTACTTTGAAATTTGAAGTGATGGCAACAACAATGAGACAGGTAAGTTTGAGTGCTGAGATTCTTCAAAGATACGTTGTGCTGGAGCGGGGCATTACAACAAGCCCAACTCGCACTGATGGCAACGGCTAATGCTGAATGAGGGGGCCAAAGGAAAGAGGAAGGACTGTGACCACCCCCCCCAGTGCAATAATGGGGATAGTCGGCCATTGTTGGTTAGCAACAGTATGAGCTAGGCTTAGAATGAGAAATAAAATTATTATACATTCTAATTATTTATAGCAGACAAGGTTGAATAGGACGAGTGTAAAGAACCTCCATATTAATCACTCCAAATTCAGTATAACCAGCTGATCTTCACACCCAAAATGAAAATGCTGGAAAGCAGGTCAGGTAGTACTGTGGAAAATGAAATGTTTTGAGTCAGGACCTTTCATTAGAACTCTTTCAGCATTGCAGTTTTTTTGATTGTCTCAGTGAATTTTAAAATTCCATAAAGCCCAGGTATCATCTGACTCCTTTACTCTTTGCAACACTCCATGGAGGGTAGAGAGCCTCTAGTCGAAAACTGCATTGATATGTCAAAGTCAATTGCCTTATGGACAAGATCTGTCTTGCCACTGGATCCAGATGGGAATTGGGAAGACAGAGTGAGGCTGATGCTGCGCAACTCTCCCTCACTTAAATCCAAATCATGCGCTAGTCTCGACACCATCATAATGGTGTCGAAGTCCTCATCGACGTCAATGATGAATGAACAACCATGGACAAGCTGCAATGAAAAACTGCAACAGCATCACAGGCACATAGAATGATATAAGCAGCACTCACAAGAAAATAATATAAATTAAGCATAACGCACACTATTTTGCAAGAAAGAACACAATCAAAACAAATGTATATGTGTTTTGGTGCAAAGTGATCAGTGTTGCTAAATCTAGTGACTAGGTGTATACCAGCTGGTTCAAGATTGAATGGTTGAATTTACTTTGGAAGTGCTGCCCATTGTGGTCATATGGCTCCCATTTAAGCCCACAAAGAAAGAACGAGCACATCAATGAGGCTATAGATGAATGCTTGGGAAATTAGCCTGAGAAACAGGGAGTACTGTACTGTACCTTAATCACCATAAAGCCTGTTGAGATGCCACCTGCTGGCTAGTAATGACACAGTAGATTCAAAGCATACAGCCTACAGTAATGCTTGGAAGTTTCATTCTATGGTGCTCTTTCTTTCATCATAATGCAATTGAAAATTGATTCTTCTGTTGCAAATTGAAAAATGGCTGTATCTACTGTTAAATCATTTTGCAGGCACTAATTGTTGTGATATCCACATCAGTGCATGTGTGAGGATGGCATTCTCCAAGATGGACTCCTCTTGAAATTTTGAAAAGGAACTTCAAACACATTATTCAGGGGATGCCCAGAACTGGTACTGGCTGGGCAATGTGGATATAAAACTGCATTGCCAAACTGGGAGATCAGAGGATGAGTGAAGCACTTACAAAAATCCTTGGAATTCACAACAAAATAATAGCACACTGCCCTTCATTGCTCATTCAGGGCAGCATTGTGGCGTAATGGAGAGTACAATGTTTTACAGTACTGATGACCTAGGTTCATTTCCTACCACTGTCTGTAAGGACTTTGTACGTTGTCCTGTGGCCACGTGGGTTTCCTCCGGGTGCTCCAGTTTCCTCCCACAGCCCAAAGACCTACTGGTTGATAGGTTAATTGGTCATTGTAGATTGCCCTGTGATTAGGCTAGGGCTAAATCAGGGGTTGCTGGGCAGCACGACTTGAAGGGCTGGAGGGGGCTATTCTGTGCTATATCTCAATAAATAAATAAAAGATAAATAACTAAAATTCTCTAATCTGCCAGTCATGATCCTGGCCAACCTGCCAACAATTTTATGCTCTCCTTTGTGCCTTCTGAACTTGCTTCCCCACCAACGTAGGCAAGAGAGAGTTACAATGGCACCCAGTGGCGACTCCTTCATGTTCATTTACGGAAACAGCTTAACTTCTACCTTTGATGTCTCTCTTTTTCCTCAGTCTTCGGTTCTTTGCAGTGGTGGGACCTATTCCTCAGGTTCACGACCGGCCACTTTTCAATATGTCAAGGACACGGCCTAGAAAGCGAGTGTACCTTCAGCATTCTGAGGTTTCGCAGCCCTGTGCACAGGTTGATTCTAGCCGCTGCCACTAACTGAAGCATTGCATCAGAAAACAGAACATTGGGAACTGTCAGATGCTCTGTATTTGGCGAATCATGTGCGCGCACTCTCTCTCTCTCATTGGAGGGGGAGAGTTTGTTGCCAAGTCTCTGAGCAGAAAACTCGGGGGGAAAAAAGCAGTGCAACAGACTTTTAACACTGTAAATCAAAGAATTGTCTTATTATGTCTCCCTTCTCGCTGTGAGAGTGGAGGCTTCTTTTTTCCTTTACTAGGGAGAGAGAGAAAGCCTGCAGCATGTCGAATTGTCAGGTGAATGATTAGTTTTTGTTATACTGCAGATCATGGCCTTTATGAGGGCCTTTGCTATTGCATGTTTGGTGGGTGGAGGATGCTGATGCTCTTTTGTGGAAGTGTGCGGGGTTGGGGAGGGCCTTTGTTTTGCTACTGCTTGTGTGTGTGAGAGGGAAATAGGGGGTCTTTGGGGTTCTAACATTTTAAGTGTCACTCATTCTTTGGAGCACTTCTGTTTTTGTGGATGTCTGTGAAGAACAAGAATTTCAGGACATATGTATATTGCATACATTTCTCGGACATTAACTGGAACTATTGAACCAACCCAACCCACCATTACCTGAGAGAATATTCTGGAATGTTGTACTCCCCACAATAAGCTCCTGGCTGTGATCAACAAGGTGCCCTCGATCTACAATGACTACCACCATTCCTTGTCCCTGTTCCCAACACAACATTATGCAAGTCACACTCGTGATCTCAGCTCAACACCCTCCCAGCTTTGGCAGTGGAGGATCAGGTGGCACATATTCGCCTGCCAAAAGCACAATGCCTTGTCTTTTACCATTCTGCTTTGGGCTACAATTACAACTGGTTCCATGCACTTTGGCCAATGTGCATAGCATCCTTCCAGTCCATCGTTTGAGTGCACTGGAACTTCTCAGCAAACCTCTAGTGGGCAGCACTGTACTTGAAGCTGCCAAGCTGAAAGCTGAGAGCACATCAACTTGCATTAATAAAAGACAGGTTAACTTTTCAGGTTTGACAAGTAATTCTGCCATTTTATATTATATGAAAGGTTTGCACTCAATGCAGGTATGTGCTGTCTGTAAGGTATAAATTAATTAAATACACATCCTCATAGTTCAAAACATTTTACTCTTCAACAGATTTTTTTAAGCTTCTCAGAAATAAATCAGGCAAGTATAGTTTGAATAGTGGTTTTCACTTCTGTTCAATAGTGCTGAATGCAGTTGAGCTTGTAAGAACTTCCGGGAGATGCAGCAAGAGCTGAGGCCAAGGCACCAGGATTCACTCTGATTTACAGGAAGAAGGGGGAGTGTCTACCAATTGTAACCAAAGATTCCATAGTGGTGGTGGAAGTAGGGGAAATAGAGTTCCATTTGTGATTTGAGGATGATATGCTGTAGTCATGATAGCAGGTGCTGAGCAACTCCAAAACAGGTCTCAAAGCTCTACGCTTCTTTTTGGATTCCAGACCTAATCAGTTCCCCTCTACCACCACTCTGCTCCGTCGAGCGGAATTAGTCCTTACTCTTAATAATTTCTCCTTTTGCTCCTCCCATTTCCTCCAAACTAAAGGTGTAGCTATGGGCACCCATATGGGTCCTAGCTATGCCTGCCTTTTTGTTGGGTTTGTGGAACAATCTATGTTCCGTGCCTATTCTGGTATCTGTCCCCCACTTTTCCTTCGCTACATCGACGACTGCATTGGCGCTGCTTCCTGCACGCATGCAGAACTCGTTGACTTTATTAACTTTGCCTCCAACTTTCACCCTGCCCTCAAGTTTACCTGGTCCATTTCTGACACCTCCCTCCCCTTTCTAGATCTTTCTGTCTCTGTCTCTGGAGACAGCTTATCCACTGATGTCTACTATAAGCCTACTGACTCTCACAGCTATCTGGACTATTCCTCTCCTCACCTTGCCTCTTGCAAAAACACCATCCCCTTCTCGCAATTCCTCCGTCTCCACCGCATCTGCTCTCAGGATGAGGCTTTTCATTCTAGGACGAGGGAGATGTCTTCATTTTTTAAAGAAAGGGGCTCCCCTTCCTCCACGATCAACTCTGCTCTTAAACGCATCTCCCCCATTTCACGTACATCTGCTCTCACTCCATCCTCCCACCACCCCACTAGGAATAGGGTTCTCCTGGTCCTCACCTACCACCCCACCAGCCTCCGGGTCCAACATATTATTCTCCGTACCTTCCGCCACCTCCAAAGGGATCCCACCACTAAGCACATCTTTCCCTCCCCCCCCTCTGCATTCCGCAGGGATCGCTCCCTACACAACTCCCTTGTCCATTCGTCCCCCCCATCCCTCCCCACTGATCTCCCTCCTGGCACTTATCCGTGTAAGCGGAACAAGTGCTACACATGCCCTTACACTTCCTCCCTTACCACCATTCAGGGCCCCAAACAGTCCTTCCAGGTGAGGCATCACTTCACCTGTGAGTCGACTGGGGTGATATACTGCGTCCGGTGCTCCCGATGTGGCCTTTTATATATTGGTGAGACCCGACGCAGACTGGGAGACTGCTTTGCTGAACATCTACGCTCTGTCCGCCAGAGAAAGCAGGATCTCCCAGTGGCCACACATTTTAATTCCACATCCCATTCCCATTCTGACATGTCTATCCACGGCCTCCTCTACTGTAAAGACGAAGCCACACTCAGGTTGGAGGAACAACACCTTATATTCCGTCTGGGTAGCCTCCAACCTGATGGCATGAACATCGACTTCTCTAACTTCCGCTAAGGCCCCACCTCCCCCTCGTACCCCATCTGTTACTCATTTTTATGCACACCTTCTTTCTCTCACTCTCCTTTTTCTCCCTCTGTCCCTCTGAATATACCTCTTGCCCATCCTCTGGGTCACCCCCCCCGTCTTTCTTCCCGAACCTCCTGTCCCATGATCCTCTCGTATCCCCTTTTGCCTATCACCTGTCCAGCTCTCGGCTCTATCCCTCCCCCTCCTGTCTTCTCCTATCATTTTGCATCTCCCCCTCCCCCTCCAGCTTTCAAATCCCTTACTCACTCTTCCTTCAGTTAGTCCTGACGAAGGGTCTAGGCCTGAAACGTCGACTGCGCCTCTTCCTATAGATGCTGCTTGGCCTGCTGTGTTCACCAGCAACTTTGATGTATGTTGCTTGAATTTCCAGCATCTGCAGAATTCCTGTTGTTTGCGTCCAAAACAGCAAAAGTCATAGTTCAAAAGGATTCTATTAATGTAGACAGAAAGAGGGAAGGAGTCTTGCAAACAGATTACATGGGCAAAAGAACTAGGTGCAGGGATTGATCGTACAGTCCTTAAGCTGACACCACTATTGAATAAGATCATGATTGATTTAATCTTTAGCCTTTATTCCATTTTGTTGTTTGATCCCAACAAATCTCAATTGCCCTACATCAAAAATTCTTTCAATCCCAATCTTTAAAAAACTAAATGAGAGAAGAAATTTTATTTTCAGTTTTAAGAGTTTGAGTGTCTGTCCTGAGAACGTACTCCCTATTTCCCTACTCCTTCATCAGAAGAAACATCGATTTTGTAAAGTCACTTCAGCACTTATGTTTCAATGAGATCAGCTCTCATTCTTTCCTAACAAGATAAGCCCCTCATCCCCAGGGCAAAGAATTAATATACATTTGGAAAGGCAGGGACTGAACAAGAAGTCAGCACAGCTTTACTGCTGGGAAATACTGTCAAAACATTTTTTGAGTATTTTGAATCAGCAACAAAATATCTTGACGTGGGCCAGGCAGTCAATATAATCTGAATGGACTTCACAAAAGTTTTTGGAAAAAGTCTCAGATGGAAGGCTAGTCCAAAAGGTTTAGTGCCCATGAGATCCAAAGCAAGTTGTCAAATTGGATCCCAAATTGTATTGATAATAAGGAATAGAAGGTGCTGGTAGAGTACTGCTTTTCTAATCAGAAGCCTGCAACCAGTGATGTATCACAGGAAATGTTATTGAGACCATATTATTTCCTACATGCTTGATGACTTGGATGTGAATCTAGGTGTGCCCAGTAAGTTTGCAAATACTACAAAAATATTAGCATCATTGATACTGAGGAGTATAGCATTGGACTATATGATTAGCTGTTAAATTGTGTAGAGCAAATTACAGTGAAATTTAATCTTGATAATGTAGGATGTTGGGAAATGGTGGTGCTAAGTCTTGAGGAACAGTGGGACCTTGGTGTCCAAGTCCATAGATCTCTGAAGGTGACAGACCAGGTTAAAAGATGGTGAAGAAGGCATGTAAAATGCACGTTTTCATTAGCCAGGGCATTGAATTTAAAAGCCTGGAGGGCTTGGATACAACCTTGTAAACCATTGGTTAGGCCATGGCATGAGTACTGTGTGCAGTTCGAGTCATTACAGTATAGTAAAGATGTGAATACATTGACAAAGGTGCCGAGGAGATTCATCTCAGCAGATTGTTTGGGATGGAATACTTACATTTAGAGAGGAGTCTGGATAGTTTAGAATTGTTTATAGGGAGCAGATGAGGATGAGGGGGAACCTGACAACGATATACAAAATTAAGAAGTGGGTAGATAGTAGGAAAGTGGAGACATAAAAGACTGCAGATGCTGAAATCGGGAGCAAAGAAACAAACTGTTGGTGGAACTCAACAGATCAGGCATCATCTGTGAAGGGAAAAGTCAAGATCCTGAAAAATTGAGGGGAGAAAGAGGAGAAGGGAAAATTATGGAGCAAGAGACAGCATGTGATAAGTGGATCTAGATGAGGAGGAAAGAGTGGGAGCAGTGACAGAAGATGAGAGTTGATAGGCAGAGGCACGAAAGGGACCACAAATGTTGGAATCTGATAGGAAGTGAAGGTTGAGCATGGAACCAAATAAGGGAGGTGGGATGAGCCAATGGGAACAGTACAGGGTGGGGCCCAGTGGGAGGGATATTTAGATGATGGGTAGATGGAGTGGGTGAAAGTGAGGAAAGAAACAGGGTGACAGGGGGCTGGGTAGATCAGGAGAGAGACAAGGGATAGAGGGGGAGCAGGTTACCAGACAATGGAGATTTCAATTTTCATGCCATTGAGTTGCAGAATATCAGGTGTTTTTTCCTCTTTCTATTGAGTCTCATCCTGGCAGCAGAGGATGCTGAAGACAGCTGATGTAGGAATGTGGAAGGGAATTAAGATGATCAGAAAGCAGAAGCATCAGAAAGCCATGGTGGATGGAGGACATGTGCTCAATAGAGGGGTTGCCTCCTTTGCGTTTGGTCTCACTGATATAGAAAAGGCCACATCGGGAGTAGTGAATGCAAAAACAATGTTGGAGGAGATGCACGTGATTCTCTGTCCCATCTGGAAAGACTATAGAGTACCAAACAATTCTTTGAAGCAAGAACTTCAAACCTGAATGTCTAAATATTCATGTTTAGAAATGGACAGCATTGGTTTAAAGTGAAGACTAAGGAGGTTAGAGGGATTGTGAGGACATCCCACCCTCCACCTCACCACCACATTAAAGGGCATTTACAATCTGTAACACGTTGCCTGCCTGAGAAAATAATAAAGCCTAATAACTACTATTATTATTATTATTCCTCCTCCTCCTCCTCGTCGGCAATTAGCTTCAAGGTGTGTTACCACCACCTTCTGAACTGGAATATGGCTCAAGATAGCTGAATCCTATATAGAAGTCAGATATTCTTTCTCAACATTTACAAAGTATTTCAATGAGCACAAATTTCTGAGAACTGTCACAGCAATTGACTTGTAAACAAACCTGGCATTCACTAGGAAGCGAGTAGTGGCCAGAATTTTACAGTCCACGATGATCTGTCTGTCTGTCTGTGGTGCTAATCTCCCAAGGTCATATTTACATTTTTGAGTATTGCAGAGGGAATATTCTGAATGGCTGGGGCCTCGGTATGTAAATCCCCTATGTGTTGGGTAGGGGATACTGTGATATGATGTATCCTACCATGTGAAACAACGTGGTCAACTTTGATCTCCCTCAGCTGTTGAAATCGCTGGAGATGTACTCTCATAATTTCAGAGCTGCTCTGTCACAGGTTGTCACAGCAGATTGACCACCATTGATAATGATAAGTTGCTGCAAGTTTGCACTCTGCTGCAGGACTCCATAAAGCATGCAAATTTGAAATGCAGCCTAGAAAATGGAAGGTAACAAACACCAGCAAATTTACAAAAAACATCACATACATATTTGCAGAAATCCCAAACTTACACAATACCCTTGCAAAGTCCAGTCCAATGTAAAAGATTCTGAATTTGTGAAGAGAACTTTTTACATCAGTACGTAGCAAGCCTAACAAGTGAGGTCTTGAATTTTAGAGACTGAAACTGAGCATGTGGAAGTAGAGTCAATTAGGGAGTACCGGGTACTGTTGGAGCCTGTGATCTATATTTTGGTGGTGTGCTTTCGGGCCGATCGAGCGATATGGCGCTTTTCTGTCCCCGAGGTTCTGTAAGGTTTTAAGCGATGTGTGCGGCCTGGAGACAGGGTGCGAGCTCATGATGGACCCCATTTCTCATCAATCTCACTGATTGAGGCATCAAGGAAGTTACAGGAATCATTGAGGCAAGTGAGTGCTCGGCACTGCCTACCAGGCCCTGGCGCGCTGCTGCCGGAGGAAGGTGTCCGTGTGTGACCGTTTCTCTCTCCTTCTCGTTTGCTACTCCGAGAGGAAGGTCCCTGCTTCTGAACGGTCCTTTTCTCCCTCTCATGCATTGCTGCCAGTTCTGGGTCTTGGGCAAGGTTAAATCAACCTGGTTTGTGGATTGGACTCTGTAGTTCATGTTATGATGCGATTCTCGTCATTCCTTTTTTGTTGCTATTTTGTATGATTTTGATCAGGGCAGACTGACTCTGTGGCCTAAAGTTACCAAACAACACAGAGTTAGTTTGAACTGAACTAAGCTGAACTGAATATGCCTGGACTGTTTGATGATTTGTGGTTTGGTGTTTATATTGTGTTTCTTGCTCATTTTTTTTTTGCCATTTGCTCAATTTGTTCCTTTTTTGCATGCTGGGGGTTTGATTTTCTTCTTTGAATGGGTTCCATAGTTTTATTTCTTTGTTTTGTGGCTGTCCGTGAGAAGACAAATTGCAGTGTTGTATACTACATAATGTTTAGATAATAAATGAACTTTGAATCATGGAGTTAATGATCATACATATAGTTAAGAGAAAGCATAAAGTTAGAGCAATAATAAATGTAATAAATTGGAAGTGTCTGACTTTATTTGATTGAAGTATGATTTTATATTAATTCATTGGTCAGAGCAGTGAAAGATATTCAAGACAAAGACAGTGAGCATTTAGGGATATCTAAACCTAGATACTCTGGATATTGAGAAACTTATAGGATGTGAGAAGTCAAAACCAGAAGCTTACGTTAGATACCAAGGGCTCAGCCATTTGAAAGTCCTTGAGAAATATCGAAAGGGGTGAAACTGAATGAGGAATAAATATTATCAATGGCATCAGGGATAACCATACTCCACTTCAGAATAGTGACATGGAATCCCTTATGTTCCCTAGAGACATCCTCAGTTTATATTTCATTTTAAAGAAAAGACTTCTGCCTAAGGCAGCACTTTCTCTAGAATGGCACTGGATTTTTAACTTAGGTTTCTGGACTTGTATCTGAAGTGGCTTTTCATCCCACAGCAAAGATTCAGAAGGTTATATAAGTACATTTCTAAGTGAATCACACTGAACCACACAGGGACCACACAGGAACCACACTGTGTACCCAGTTCACAGCAGAAAAAGTAAATCTCATGGTATTGAATGTCAGCAGTGTACTCAGCCACTGTTAGCAATAACTTATTTACATGATGCCTTTAGCAATAAGTGGCAAGAGCGTTATCAAACAAAAGAACATCATTATAACCAGAAGAAAAAAAAAGCAGATTAAAGAGTTTAGTTTTGAGGAACACCCTGGAGGAAGAAACAGAAAACAGGAATTAGTGAGGGAATTCCTGAACCTGTGGCTAGGTATTTTATGACGTGCCCACAAGGATGCACAAGAAGTCCACACCTGGAAACTGCTTCGGGCTTGCTTGAAGAAAACTCTACCTAATTATTGTCAACATATCACCTGTAGCACCAGAGATCCCAACACACTCGACTATTGTTACACTACGATTAGGAATGCCTACCGTTCCGTGCCTAGACAGCATTTCTGGAAATCTGATCACTAAGCTGTCCTCCTCTTATTTGCATACAGGCAGAGTCTGAATAGCAAGGCTCCAGAGATAACAACAACAAAGAGGTGGTCGCGAGAGGCAGAGGACTGGCAATAGCATTGCTTTGAGTCAGTAGTCTGGGCCATATTCAAGGACTCATCAGAGGATCTGAATGAATACACCATGGTTGTCATAGACTTAAACAGTCATAGACAAGTGTGTCCTCATGACATAATTCAGAGTCGTCCCAAACCAGAAGTCCTGGATGAACCATGAGATCCACAATCTGCTGAGGGCCAGGTCAGTGGCTTTCAAGTCTGGCAATGAAGTTAACTATCCGAGGTCCAGGTACGATCTTCAGAAAGCCATCAAAAGTGTGAAGTGACAATTCTGGACTAAACTTGAATCACTAAAGGATGAACAACAGCTGTGGCAGGGCTTAAATGCTATCACCTCCCACAAAGTGAAACCAAGCAACATAGGTGACAACAAGGCTTGGTTCCTAGATGAGCTCAATGCCTTTTATGCTCGCTTTGACCATCAAAACATCAAGGCATCTTCATGACTCCCACAGCCCCTGATGACCCTGTGATTTCAGTCTGAGGCTGACATGAGTGCAACCATCAGTAGGGTGAACCCATGGAAAGCATCCAGCCTGGACAGGGTACCTGGCTGAGCACTAAAGAACTGTGCTGATCAGCTGGCTGGAGTGTTCACCAATATCTTTAACCTCTTGCTTTGGCAGTCTGGGGTACCCACCTGTTTCAAGCAGGCTTCAATTACACCGGTGCCTAAGAACAACATAGTAATCTGCCTCAGTGACTATCATCCAGTACCACTTAAATCCATAAGACAAAGGAGCAGAAGTCGGCCATTCGGCCCATTGAGTCTGCTCTGCCATTTTATCATGAGCTGATCCATTCTCCTATTTAGTCCCACTCTCCCGCCTTCTCACCATAATCTTTGATGCCCTGGCTACTCAGATACCTATCAATCTCTGCCTTAAATACACCCAATGACTTGGCCTCCACTGCTGCCTGTGGCGACAAATTCCATAGATTCACCACCCTCTGACTAAAAAAATTTCTTCGCATTTCTGTTCTGAATGGGCGCCCTTCAATCCTTAAGCCATGCCCTCTCGTACTAGACTCCCCCATCATGGAAAACAACTTTGCCATATCCACTCTGTCCATGCCTTTTAACATTCGAAATGTTTCTATGAGGTCTCCCCTCATTCTTCTAAACTCCAAGGAATACAGTCCAAGAGCGGACAAACGTTTCTCATATGTTAAACCTCTCATTCCCGGAATCATTCAAGTGAACCTTCTCTGTACCCTCTCCAACGTCAGCACATCCTTTCCTAAATAAGGAGACCAAAACTGCCCACAGTACTCCAAGTGAGGTCTCACCAGTGCCTTATAGAGCTTCAACATCACATCCCTGCTCCTATACTCTATTCCTCTAGAAGTGAATGCCAACATTGCATTCGCCTTCTTCACCACTGACTCAACCTGGAGGTTAACCTTAAGGGTATCCTGTACGAGGACTTCCAAGTCCCGTTGCATCTCAGAACATAGAATTCTTTCCTCATTTAAATAATAGTCTGCCCATTTATTTCTTCTGCCAAAGTGCATAACCATACACTTTCCAACATTGTATTTCATTTACCACTTCTTTGTTCATTCTTCCAATCTTTCCAAGTCTCTCTGCAGACTCTCTGTTTCCTCAGCACTACCGGCCCCTCCACCTATCTTCATATCATCAGCAAACTTAGCCACAAAGCGATCTATTCCATAATCCAAAACGTTGATGTACAATATAAAAAGAAGTGGCCCCAACACCGACCCCGGTGGAACACCACTGGTAACCAGCAGCCAACCAGAACAGGTTCCCTTTATTCCCACTCTCTGTTTCCTGCCAATCAGCCAATGCTCTATCCATGTATGTAACTTTCCTGTAATTCCATGGGCTCTTATCTTGTTAAGTAGCCTCACGTGTGGCACCTTGTCAAAGGCCTTCTGAAAATCCAAATATACAACATCCACTGCATCTCCCTTGTCAAGCCTACTGGTAATTTCCTCAAAGAATTGTAATAGGTTTGTCAGACAGGATTTTCCTTTAAGGAATCCATGCTGAGTTCTGCCTATCTCGTCATATGCCTCCAGGTACTCTGTAACCTCATCCTTGACAATCGACTCCAACAACTTCCCAACCACCGATGTCAAGCTAACAGGTCTATAATTTCCTTTTTGCTTCCTTGCCCCCTTCTTAAATAGCCGAGTGACATTTGCAATCTTCCAGTCCTCCCCCTCCGGAACCATGCCAGAATCTATCGACTTTTGAAAGATCATCGCTAATGCCTCCGCAATCTCCACAGCTACTTTCTTCAGAACACAAGGATGCATTCCATCTGGTCCGGGAGATTTATCTACCTTTACACTATTCAGCTTTCTGCGTACTTTCTCTGTCGTAATTGTGACTGCGCACACTTCTCTTCCCTGCCACCCTTGAGTGTCTGGTATACTGCTGTGTCTTCCTCAGTGAAGACTGATGCAGAATACTTGTTCAGTTCCTCCGCCATCTCCTTATCTCCCATTACAATTTCTCCAGCATCATTTTCTATCGGTCCTATATCTGCTCTCACCTTTTACTCTTTATATACTTGAAAAAGCTTTTAGTATCCTCTTTGATATTATTTGCTAGCTTCCTTTCATAGTTAATCTTTTCCCTCTTAATGACCTTCTTAGTTTCCTTTTGGTAAGCTTTTAAAAACTTCCCAATCCTCTGTCTTCCCACTAATCTTTGCTTCCTTGTATGCCCTCTCCTTATGCTTTAACTTTGGCTTTGACTTCTCTTGTCAACCTCGCTGCATCATTTTTCCATTCAAAAATTTCTTCTTTTTTGGAATATACCTGTCTTGCACCTTCCTCACTTCTCGCATAAACTCCAGCCACTGCTGCTCTGCCGTCTTTCCCGCCAGTGTCCCTCTCCAGTCAACTTTGGCCAGTTCCTCTCTCATGCCACTGTAATTTCCTTTACTCCACTGAAACACCGACACATCAGATTTCGGCTTCTCTTTTTCAAATTTCACAGTGAACTCAATCATGTTATGATCACTGCTTCCTAAGGGTTCCTTCATCTCAATCTCTCTAATCACCTCCAGTTCATTACACAATACCCAATCCAGTACAGCCGATCCCCTAGTGGGCTCAACAACAAGCTGTTCTAAAAAGCCATCTTGCAGACATTCTACAAATTCTCTCGAGATCCAGAGCCGACCTGATTTTCCCAATCTACTCCCATGTTAAAATCCCCCACAATTATCATAACACTGCCCTTCTGACAAACCTTTTCTATTTCCTGTTGTAATTTGTAGTCCACATCACTGCAGCTGTTTGGAGGCCTATAAATAACTGCCATCAGGGTCCTTTTACCCCTGCGATTTATTAGCTCAACCCATAAAGATTCTGCATCTTCCAATCCTATATCACCTCTTTGTAATGATTTAATATCATTTCTTACCAATAAAGCCACGCCTCCCCCTCTGCCTACCTTCCCATCCTTCCGATACACCGTGTATCCTTGGATGTTCAGCTCCCAGAGACATGCATCCTTTAGCCATGTCTCAGTGATGGTCACAATATCATACCTGCCAATCTGTAGCTGTACGACAAGATCATCCACCTTATTCCTTATACTGCGTGCATTTAAGTATAACCTCTTAAGACCAGAATTTGGTACTTCTCGCTTTGATTTCACTGCAACTTTATTGCACTGCAACTCATCCCAATGGCTACAAATTTGCCCCATCACTTGCCTGTCTTTCCTGACATCTTTACTGCTCACCATCTTAGATTTATTTCTGTTTTCCCCTTCCTCCGCTCTATCATTCCGGTTCCCATCCCCCTGCCAAATTAGTTTAAACCCTCCTTAACAGCTCTATTAAGCTTTCCCGCCAGGATATTGGTCCCCTTCGGGTTCAGGTGTAACCTGTCCATTTTGAACAGGTCATACTTCCCCCAGAAGAGATCCCAATTATCCAAGAATCTGAAGCCCTGCCCCCTGCACCAGTCTCTCAGCCACACATTCAAGTGCCTGATCCTACTATTCTTGCCATCGCTAGCACGTGGCACAGGTAGCAATCCTGAGATTACTACCCTGGAGGTCCAGCTTCCTTCCCAACTCCCAGAAATTTCTCTTCAGGACCTCCTCCCTTGTCCTATCAATGTCATTGGTACCAACATGTACAAAAACAACTGGCAAATCCACTGTGATGAAGTGCTTTGAGAGGTTAGCGATGGAATATATCAACTCCTGCCTGAGAAGAGACATGGATCCACTCATTTTGCCCACTGTCACAATGGGTTAACAGCAGATGCTATCTCGTTGGCTCTTTGTTCAATCCTGGAACATTGGACAGTGAAGATGCATACATCAGGATGTCTTTCATTGACTACAGTACAGTATTCAATACTTTCATCCCCTCAAATCTTATCAATAGTCATAATCATAGTCATACTTTATTGATCCCGGGGGAAATTGGTTTTCATTCCAGTTGCACCATAAATAAATAGTAATAAAACCATAAATAGTTAAATAGTAATACATAAATTATGCCAGGAAGTAAGTCCAGGACCAGCCTATTGGCTCAGGGTGTCTGAACCTCCAAGGGAGGAGTTGTAAAGTTTGATGGCCACAGGCAGGAATGACTTCCTATGATGCTCTGTGTTGCATCTTGGTGGAATGAGTCTCGGGCTGAATGTACTCCTGTGCCCAACCAGTACATTATGTAGTGGATGGGAGACATTGTCCAAGATGGCATGCAACTTGGACAGCATCCTCTTTTCAGACATCACCGTCAGAGAGTCCAGTTCCATCCCCACAACATCACTGGCCTTACGAGTTTGTTGATTCTGTTGGTGTCTGCTACCCTCAGCCTGCTGCCCCAGCACACAACAGCAAACATGATTGCACTGGCCACCTCAGACTCATAGAACATCCTCAGCATCATCCGGCAGACATTAAAGGACCTCAGTGTCCTCAGGAAATAGAGACGGCTCTGACCCTTCTTGTAGACAGCCCTGGCTGTCATAAGCTTCAACCCCGGCTCTATACCTCTTGGTGCAATTAATTCCTCAATTTACTCTCTTGCAGACCCTAGTCAGCTCAAACTGGCAACAATGTATCCACCACAATCTTCCTCAGCACAGGCGCACTACAATGCTATATACTTAAGCCTCCTGACTGGGAGGCTTAGCACAGCTCCAACACCATATTCAAGTTTGTTGACATCACCACCACCATAGGCAGAATCAAAGGTGGTGATGAATCTGTATATGGGAGGGATATTGAAATCCTGGCTGAGTGGTGCTACCCTCTCACTCAACGTCAGCGAGACCAAGGCCATGATTACTGACTTCAGGAGATGGAAACTGGAGGTCCATAAGCCAGTCCTCATCAGGGGATCAGAGGTGGAGAGAGTCAATAACTTTAAATTATTTGGTGTTATCATTTCAAAGGATCTGTCCTGGATCCAAAAGTTACTTTATGAAAAAAGTATGGCAGCACCTCTACTTTCTTATAAGTTTGCAAAGATTCAGCATGTCATCTAAAACTTTGATAAATTTCTGTAGATGTGTGGTGGAGAGTATATTGACTGGTTGCATCAAAACCCTGGTATGGAAACACCAATGCCCTTGAGCTGAAAGTCCAACAAAAATACAGCCCAGTGCATCATGGGTAAAGCCCTTCCCACCATTGAGAACATGTATACGGAGCGTTGTCGCAGCAAAGTAGCATCCATCACTAAAGACCCCCACCACCCAGGTTATGCACTCTTCTCACTGCTGCCATCAGGAAGGTGGTACAGAAGCCTCAGAACTCACACCTCCAGGAACCTCTCAACCATTAGGCTCCTGAACCAGAGGGCATAAACTCACTCATCTTCACTTTCCCCACCACTGAACTGTTCTGACAATGTATGAACTCACTTTCAATGACCCTTCACCTCACGTTCTCGATAGTTATTGCTTATTTATTATTTTTTGTACTTGCAGAGTTTTTTTTTGCACATTGGTTTTTGCCTGTTCTGTTGAGTGTAGTCTTTCATTGACACTACTGTTTCTTGTATTTACTGTGATGATCCGTAATCTCAGGGCTGTAAAGGTGACATCTGTGTACTTTGATAATAAATTAGCTTTGAAGAGAACTTGGAGCATTGTATGACCAAGCATAAAAAAGTTGAAAACCAATGATAATTTGTAACAAATCATTAAAAATTTTAAAAGCGAGCTGTCTTTACAATTGGACCTCAATTTGTGGGGGGGGGGTGGAGGAGGGGGGGAGGAGGAGGGGAGGAGGGAAGATGTTACTTGACACCATCTCCAACAGGTTTATGCGACATAAGACATTGTGTTCCTACAGTACGATCATCATAGTGGCATAACCCAGTAATATCACCAACCGCATGGCACAAATTTTCAGCAATACCACGTATAGAACCTTATACCCTAAAGACTCCTACCAGATAATTCAACACTATCAGCATGTTAAAAAAATAAAATTTATTTTATATTTTCCTATCTTCAAGTACTCCCATCAGCAATGTAAAGATGCATATAAATAGAAAGTCATAGTAGAGGCTTCCACACTCACTCAAGGCATATTCTTCCATAGGAATTTGAATCAAATTGCATAACATAGAAACATAGAAAATAGGTGCAGGAGTAGGCCATTCGGCCCTTCGAGCCTGCACCGCCATTTATTATGATCATGGCTGATCATCCAACTCAGAACCCCGCCCCAGCCTTCCCTCCATACCCCCTGACCCCCGTAGCCACAAGGGCCATATCTAACTCCCTCTTAAATATAGCCAATGAACTGGCCTCAACTGTTTCCTGTGGCAGAGAATTCCACAGATTCACCACTCTCTGTGTGAAGAAGTTTTTCCTAATCTCGGTCCTAAAAGGCTTCCCCTCCATCCTCAAACTGTGGCCCCTCGTTCTGGACTTCCCCAACATCGGGATCAATCTTCCTGCATCTAGCCTGTCCAATCCCTTTAGGATCTTATGCGTTTCAATCAGATCACCCCCTCAAACTTCTAAATTCCAACGAGTACAAGCCCAGTTCATCCAGTCTTTCTTCATATGAAAGTCCTGCCATCCCAGGAATCCATCTGGTGAACCTTCTTTGTACTCCCTCTATGGCAAAGATGTCTTTCCTCAGATTAGGGGACCAAAACTGCACACAATACTCCAGGTGTGGTCTCACCAAGGTCTTGTACAACTGCAGTAGTACCTCCCTGCTCCTGTACTCGAATCCTCTCGCTATAAATGCCAGCATACCACTCGCCTTTTTCACTGCCTGCTGTACCTGCATGCCCACTTTCAATGACTGGTGTATAATGACACCCAGGTCTCGTTGCACCTCCCCTTTTCCTAATCGGCCACCATTCTGTTTTCCTATTTTTGCCACCAAAGTGGATAACTTCACATTTATCCACATTAAATTGCATCTGCCATGAATTTGCCCACTCACCCAACCTATCCAAGTCACCCTGCATCCTCTTAGCATCCTCCTCACTGCTAACACTGCCACCCAGCTTCGTGTCATCCGCAAACTTGGAGATGCTGCATTTAATTCCCTCATCCAAGTCATTAATATATATTGTAAACAACTGGGGTCCCAGCACTGAGCCTTGCGGTACCCCACTAGTCACCGCCTGCCATTCTGAAAAGGTCCCGTTTATTCCCACTCTTTGCTTCCTGTCTGCTAACCAATTCTCCACCCACACCAATACCTTACCCCCAATACCGTGTGCTCTAAGTTTGCACACTAATCTCCTGTGTGGGACCTTGTCAAAAGCCTTTTGAAAATCCAAATATACCACATCCACTGGTTCTCCCCTATCCACTCTACTAGTTACATCCTCAAAAAATTCTATGAGATTCTCAGACATGATTTTCCTTTCACAAATCCATGCTGACTTTGTCCGATCATTTCACCGCTTTCCAAATGTGCTGTTATCACATCCTTGATAACTGACTCCAGCAGTTTCCCCACCACCGACGTTAGGCTAACCGGTCTATAATTCCCCGGTTTCTCTCTCCCTCCTTTTTTAAAAAGTGCAGTTACATTAGCCACCCTCCAATCCTCAGGAACTAGTCCAGAATCTAACGAGTTTTGAAAAATTATCACTAATGCATCCACTATTTCTTGGTCTACTTCCTTAAGCACTCTAGGATGCAGACCATCTGGCCCTGGGGATTTATCTGCCTTCAATCCCTTCAATTTACCTAACACCACTTCCCTACTAACATGTATTTCACTCAGTTCCTCCATCTCACTGGACCCTCTGTCCCTTACTATTTCTGGAAGATTATTTATGTCCTCCTTAGTGAAGACAGAACCAAAGTAATTATTCAATTGGTCTGCCATGTCCTTGCTCCCCATAATCAATTCACCTGTTTCTGTCTGCAAGGGACTTACAATTGTCTTTACCAGTCTTTTCCTTTTTACATATCTATAAAAGCTTTTACAGTCCGTTTTTATGTTCCCTGCCAGTTTTCTCTCATAATCTTTTTTCCCCTTCCTAATCAAGCCCTTTGTCCTCCTCTGCTGAACTCTGAATTTCTCCCAACATCTTAGATAATTTAGTATAAATATAGGCTGTTGTGTAATGTATAGATTAGTGTAATTGTATTAATAATATTCTAAAGCACAGAACACTCTGTTCCACAACGTAACAGCTGCACATTTGTAGCTCCACTTACTCAGGTGATAGAACACATTCTAATTTGTCAGTAAAAGTCAAGAAACTATTTTCTAAAGAATATAACTTGCAGCAATTAATTCATGTAGTGTCTCTCATAACTAATTATGTTTGGTCATAAAGTTTCTATTAACTATTGCTCACAAGAGAAAGCTGCAACTATTGCATGTAATAGACCTTTTGTTCAATGCTGCTTTCAGAAGCACCAGCTTAACTTTGGTGGGGAGTAAGTGGTGCTAGCAAATTCCACATGGAGTTTGAGGATTAATAATAACAACAATTTCAAAAATGTTCTTTGTAGGAAAAATTGCTAGCCATGTCCCAGAAGCATGCTCTCCACCTTCAACTTTACATTGTAATGCAAATTAACTATACCCCAGGGGAAGAGTATAATTTCTTTTATATCAATATCTGAACTTTAAGCTGGATAGATGAAAACATACAGTTGAAGATTGCATGTAAGAGATGAATCCATATTTCCATTAATCTGGTAAAATTTTATTTTGCTGACACAATGAATCATAATTCTGATTTGGGATTTATCCATTAATCAGGTAACAGCCTCAGGAAAATAAAATTTTCTGGCAAGCGGACCTCCAAAGTACAAGTATACAACTTGCACTTCACCAAGGCAACTTTACATAGCAAAACCTCCCAGGGTACTTCACGGCAATCTTGTTAAATAAAATGACATTGAATCATGAAGAAACATTAAAACAGATGACCAAAAGAAAGATCACACAGGTAAAATTTGAGTGTGTTGAAAGTGCATACGTTCAGGAATGAACTTTAAGTAGTGAATTCTAGGCTCTACAGTTGGTAGCTGAAGGTGCACTCATCAACTGTGGATTAATTAAATTTAAGAGTGATGAAGGGCTAGAGTTGGAGCACTGCAAAAAGTACAGAAAATTACAATGGCAAGGAAGGATTAGCAAAAGAGATGCCTGAAAATAAGAATGAAATTTTTAATTTATTGGGACCAATGACGACCAGCAAGCACAAAGGTGATGAATGAAAAAGGAGGTTGAGACCTTAGAGTTGAGAAGCAGAATTTTGGATGACTTCAGATTTACAGAGAATTAAGGTTTATATGTATATGCAGTAACAACTACCTTATTCTTACTTGGCAAATTATCTGGAAACCACATCCTTGACAGGAAAGAATAGCTGGATGGATCATCGTAGAATGTAGATCCTGTGGGTAGACTAGTGTTAGAATACATCAGGGATGAAACAACGTAAGAATCTAGAAACATTGGTAGGACCCAAAGATAAAATTTTTGCCAGAACCTATTGTTGGTTTTAGCATTTTTCTGACCAAAACAAAATCCTGTACCCTGTAGGATCTTCCTCATTTCTGTTTCATCCATCGCTACCACTCCAAAGTTTCCTTGTCATAGCCAATCTGACCCTGCACTCTACAGCAAATAGTTAAGCATTGCTTTTTTTTTTAAAACATCCAATGGTTTAAACCATCCTCTTCTCCCAAATGCATTAATTCTAACTAGAGTGGATTTCATCTGTACTTGAAGTCATTTAGGTGTTCTACACGAGAACTCAGATAATGAATTTGAGAGGATTTTAAGCTGAAAAGTGACGATCTTCATGCATAGATCCACTTTTTGTCCTTCTAACTTTAAATATATATTTTAAACTTAACACAGAACCACCAATGTAGTGAAGCATTCTGTGACAGTTAACAAAAGGATTATCCAATAAAAGTATGCTATCTAGTCATAGAAAGATCCATGCTAATACAAAAGTCATGGTCAGTGATGCACTCTGTGGTGCATTTTAAAGAAAAAGAGATGGGGAATTTTGGTGAGTTTGTTAGTGGTCTGACTAGCTGTAACTACGGCCTTCAGTGGTTGTGTGATTAAAATTATAAGTGAGAAAATGGACAGAGTTGGAGTACAGGTACTGCAAATATCTACTGCAGTAGATAGATATTTCAGGGCAACAGGGCTAGGAAAGATTACAAAGATAAGCAATAGAAAGTGTAGAGGTTTGGAACAAGCCTGCGAGGACGCATCAGTCTTCACTCAGATTTCTGTGTGCTGAATCTTGTATCTAATGATTGTTTTATGGTCACTGTTCGCCAGATGTTGGAATGTTGCACTTTATATATGGAGAATCGAGAAACAAAAGTGAGCAAATTATGTTTTGCTCAACAGAGCTTCTCTAGAGTGCTGCATTCAGCTTTGGACAACAGTAATTAAAAGTAATGAAAACTGTGCAAGGGATAAACCGTAATCATTTATCATATTTATATTTATGATAATCAATTATCATGCCAATTCTTTCATTAAAAGTGGGAGGATAATATGAAGAATTTCAAGTAACAAAAAAATTTACAAGATAGATATAAACTATTTCAGAAAAGAGTATACAACTTTAAAAAAATAAAGCTTAGCCATTTAGGAAAATTAAGGAAGTACTTGAAATGGATAACTCCTCTTCCCAATAAAATTGGACCTGTTAAGACAACTGAAAATCTCAAGACTGAGGCTGATCATTTATGTTGTCAAGGATAGAAGTAATGTACAAAAAAAATGCAGGCAAAATAGATCTCGGGCAGACAACGTGTGACTTAATATTTAATTTATATGCTAAATGGCCTCTGAAGGTTCAGTCACTGCATCACAATCAATAATTATTGTTACGTACATGTCAAAATTTTCTACCTTCCTAATGCAGCATATCCTAACACTGAAGTTTCAAATATACAGTAACTGCATCAGGAAAAATGCAAAAATATACTTGGAACCTCACAGTTAATGTTTCATTAACAAACCACACCTATGATATAGTGAAAGGTCCCAAGGAGGTCAAATAAAATTAAGCATCAAATCACACTTCAGGCAAGCAAATAAAATCTCGGTGAGGTAGCTTTTGAAGATGAACAGATTTGGGAGGGAATCTCAGACCTTAGAGCCCAGTGAATTGAAGGTATGGGCATCTAACTGAGAACGCATATGGGTAAATAAGGGAGACTGCAGACACTTCAGGGTATTAAGGCTGGAATAGATGGAAGTTTTGGGGAAGTGTAAGACTCTGAAGATTTCTTCATGATTTCAAGAAACCAATTGCCAAACTAGAAGCCAATGTTAGCTAGTGCAGGGATTGTAGGTGATTTGGTGCATTAGGATTTCAGACATTCTGTAAGGGGAGAAAGTTAACTGAAACTGCAACCACATTGCATTTGTAATGGGGCTAAAATCCAGAATCAGGATCCTAACTGGCTCCTGAGAGAAATGAATAAATAGTTCTAAATAAACGATCTTACTGCAAATTTCCATGAAAAGAACAAATTGCTTTGCACTGTTCTTTTAGACATAGTGTAAAATACACCCTAAGCCTGATCTTTTTAAGCAATAAACTGGATGATACAAAATAAATGTTGTTTTAAGTCTTTTTGGAATCCATTGTTAGGTATGTCTGCATTGTAGTGACACCTATTTTAAAACCGCATCTAAATGAAACAAACACACAAAAACCTATATTAAAAGAAACAAGGTAGAAATGTTTATAAATTATTACAAAGACATCGTGGCCTGTATGGAAACACCAATACCCTTGAATGGAAAATCCTACAAGAAGTAGTGAATATAGCCCAATCCATCGTGGGTAAAACCTTCCCACCATTGAGCACATCTACATTTGTACATGGAGCACTGTCACAGGAGAGCAGCATCCATCATCAGGGAACCCCACCAACCAAGCCATGCTCGCTTTTCGCTGCTGCCATCAGAAGGTGCAGGAGTCTCAAGACCCACATCACCAGGTTCAGCAACTGTTATTACCCTTCAACCACCTGACTTGAAACAAGGGGCCAGCTTCACTCACCCCACCACTGAGCTGCTCCCACAAACTATGGACTCACTTTCAAAGACCCTTCATCTTATGTTCTCAATATTTATTGCTTAATTTTTTTTGTATTTGCAGTTTGTTGTCATTTGCACATTGGTTGCTTGCCCGTCCTGTTGGTTACATTGATTCTATTATGTGAGTATGCCAGCAAGAGAACAAAACTCAGGGTTGTATATGGTGACTTGTATGTATTTTGATTATACCTTTTCTTTGTAAGTACATGGGAGGGTTGTCTCAATCTATAAAGAGAACAGTAGAAGAAAGAGTTCAGGACAGTTCCTTTCCATTTTACAGACGTTGCCCAGCCTGCTCTGTACACTAGCTTCTTTTCACGATTTGCAGTTGTTTTGTCCCCCAAGACACACGATTGCAGCAGTAAAACATCTTGCTGTTATAATAAGAATGCAACAACTACTGCAACCATGCATGGATCTTACAAGTTGTGGCTATCGTGACAATACACGTACCCTGAATGTCAAGTTCCCAAAGAAGCTTGATAATTTACTTTTATTTTAAATTGCACAAGATAAAAAGTCCTGCAATAAGCATAGCTATCACTGACATCTCTACTAGCCTTTGAAGATTCAATCTTTTCTCAAGACTGTCCCTGCTTTTAAGAAGCTGCATCCTTCTCCGCCGCAGTAACTGCTCCATCTCCAGTTGTTTTCCATAGTGAGCCCTGTAGAACTCATCAAAATTGAACTTTGATTTCCCATCATTTAAATTATCTTCTGAACTTCCAAACTGAGTTTGTTTTACTTTTGAGACATGAACTTTGCTTGAAGGTTTCTTACCAACATGCAGATCTGCAGGAGTCAGAATTCCTCTGTCATACTTTTTCCTTAGACTCACACTGCCCAGCACAGAATAAGCCTCACTGATTTGCGTAAACCTCAGTGCTGCCTCCTCACTACCTGCATTTCGGTCTGGGTGGTAAATGAATGATTGCTTGTAGTAAGCAGACTTGATCTGACTATGTGTGGCATTGGGAGAGACTTTCAAAATATCATAGTATACTGTCTTGCTCCCTCGTGGAAATAGGACAGCATTATTTTTACCAAAATAATTCTCATCACCTTTATAGTAGCCATACATTCTGCATTGTTGTAGTGCTTTCATGCTAGAATAATAATGATAACGATATCTGCTACTGTCCTGAAGCAATGCATAGGTCTTTGAACTGATTAACCGTTGAAATGTCCGGATCCAAAGCCCACTGTGGTAGGTCTCAATCACCCCTCGAAAAAACGAAGGATGCCAGCACCAACCATTTCCACGGCTGGGAAACCCTTTAAACGTGTATGTGTCACTGAAAGTCCAAGCACAAGGAGCACAGTCACCAGTCATTTGGCTCCCACCCATTTCACTACGCTTCAACGATAGATGCTTTTTGCCAAGTGTCTCTGCTGGGGAAAGACTCACAGGTTTTGCCACCGGGCTGTAGAAGGGCAACACAGCAAGGATTTGGGAGATGCGTCCCACTGCACGGCCTCCAAATTTGGCTGCTCCCCACCTGGCACTGCTTCTTACAGGGAGCAGTGGCAGCCGCGGCTCCGACCCCACGGCAACGGCTCTGTTCGGGGCACCATGCCCCGGTGCCGGTGAGCAGGGCCGAGGAGCGTCCCCCACACGGCGCGCACCCGGCGGCCCTCTCCGGCCGCTGGTCTCCGAACGGCCAACCAGCCCCTGCCGAACATCAGCCTTCGTGGAACCCGAGTTGTTTCTTCGGCCGCCGCCAACCATAAATCTCCTTGTCCAGTCCCCAGCATCCCGGCCACGGTGCAGTATCACACTTTGACCGGAACACATAAACGCCATCTTCCCACACCGGGAAGGTGGGGCCTAATAGTGATTGACATCCGGTTCACCAATCATTGATTAGTGATTCAGATTACGTATTAACGCTGTTGACCAATGATAATGCGCATTAAGGTGTCAGTGCCGCCCATACGACCTGATTAACAACTCAACTTCAAGGAACAATTCTCAAATCGGATGTAGGCTCTTCAATTTGAAACATTAAATTCGTTTCACTTCTCACGGACACTGCCTGGCTTGCTGAATGTTTCCAGCATTTTCTGTTGTTTAAGAGTTCCAGCACATGCAGTTTTTTTAAACTTTCACTTAATATTGTGAGGTGCAGTACCCACAATCAGGAAAATGAAGATTTAAGATTAGCTTTTATTTGGCACATGTGTATTGAAACATTCAAGTACACAATGAATGCGTGGTTTTGCATCAATAATTGTGCTGGGGAGCTGCCCGTCCTTGTCGTCACACTTCCGTCGCCAACATAGCATAGCTTCCACTCACTAACCTTAACAGGTGCATCTTTGGAAAGTGGGGGCAGGAAACCAGGGCACCCGGGGGAAACTCAGCCAGTACAAACCCCTTGCAGACACTGGTGGGAATCAAACCCCAATCTCTGATTATCAGCACCTGCGCTAACTGCTACGCTACTACACCACCCCTTGAATCTGTACTAAAGCAGGGGATTGTGTCTGGTCTGGCATAGAGTCCTTGTTGTTTTGCCTCCCGAACTGTTAGGGTTTTGGTCAATATGGCATTAAGATGCAGTCTCCATCAAGGTCGTGCCAAAGACTTAGTTTATTAAATTGGTGACAATGGTTTTAACGACAGGGATTTGGAAGAGTTATAGATTAGATTAGGGTTTAGGGACAGGGATGTGGAGGAGTTACAGTTTAGACCAGAGTCTAGGCCTCTGTTTACATTTGAGACAGATGGACATCTGGTGTCTAGACCTCCACTCCAAGCTTGACAACCAGCGATCTGGACATGGGATGAAGGATGATAAGACTATAAGATCATAAGAGATAGCAGCAAATTTAGGGCATTCAGTCTATCAAGTTTGGCAGCTTTATTATCCCCCTCAACACCATTCTCCTGCCTTGTTCCCACAACCTTCGACACCCTTATTAGTCAAGAACCTATCAACCTCAGCTTTAAATATACCCAATGACTTGACCTCCACCACTGTCTGTGGCAATGAATCTCACACATTCACCACCATCTGGCTAAAAAAAATCCTCTTCGTCTCTGTTCTAAAGGAATGTCCTTGTATTCTGAAGCTGTGCCCTCTGATCCTAGACTACCCCACTATCGAATCATCTATTCTACGTCTACTCTAGGCCTTTCCAATAGGTTTCAGCGGGATCCTCCCCTTATTCTTCTAAACACCAGTGAATACAGGGCCAGAGCCATCAAACACTCCTCATACATTAACCATTTCATTCCCGGGACTGTTCTCGTGAAGCTTCTCTGGACCCTGACTGATAGACATCTGGAGTCCAGGCTTCTGCTCCATACTTGAAAGCCAACAATGTGGATGAATGACGAAGGACATCCATGGATCTCAGGCTGTCCCAGGTTGGTGGGTCCTGGGATCAGATGTCCACTTGAGCTGGTAGCATGAGGGCAGTGAGTCGGCAAGCCTGGTGTTCAGAGTCCCATCATTGGCTAGTCTGGATATCGATCGGAAGCCTGGAAGTCAAAGCCAAAGCTTGGAGACTGGAGGCCCAGAGGTCTTTCCTGGGGTTGGAGAACAATCTGTGTGTGTGGGTGTGGGGGAGGTGTGGGAGGGAAGAAAGGTTTTTTTTTGCTGTTGTTGCTTTGTTGCTTGTAATTTTCTGTTCTGTTGTGCTCTGCTGAGCATTGAATGTTACGTTGGCGCCAGAGTTTGTCGCAACACTTGCAGGCTGCCCCCAGCACACGCTGAGGTTGTGACGGTTGTTAGCGCAAATGACACATTTCACTGTACATTTTGATGTGCGTGATAAATAAATGAATATGATCTGATCTGAATCTGAAGACTGCAGTATGATCTGGGTTGAGGGCTAGGACACTTGCATTAAAGACTGAGTCTCAGTCGTGAAGATCTTTGATGTATTTTTTCACTGCTGTCCCATTATGGAAAAGCTCTCCTCCATTCACCAGAGAGGACATTAAGGCTCTTGAGCCTTAAACAATTTTCACAGTGCTAAGAAATCCAGGTAAGTGTTGGTTATCATTTTGCGCTTATACAACCGTCATCTGGATTTTTATTGGGGTTTTGGCTTTCAGATGCTTTTGTAGTTTTCAACTTGAAAGCTGATAAATTCCAGTCTAGGATGGACCTGAGATTAAAATAATCAAACTCCTTGTTTTCTCATCAATTCATCCTTGGTGTTTTATTGTGGAGAAGCAAGAATCTCTCTATAGGTGCCAATTGTAGAAGGTTAGAAGTGTCCAATGCCCAGGTCTCTCTCTCATTGACTAGGAATGGTTGGGTTGTTTGAGTGGCTGACTAAGTATATCTTGCCTTGAAGAGACTTGGAGTCCTTTGACATCCAATTTGTACGTCACCAATTCCTAGCGTTCCACTCCCCCATCAAACCTCTCACGCCTAGCAATCCATGCTGTTTCCCAGGGCAACTGCCCCATTACCTCCTTTTCTGATATTCCTACATCTCATTCTCTCACATGTCCATCAACTCCCCATAAATTATTTTTGCCATTAATCTGCACTAAGGGATAATTTAGAATAAAGAAACAGATTAGTTTTTTTTGTCATATGTACATCGAAACATGCAATGGAATGCGTCATTTGCATCAAATTGAATCACTGAGGATTGAGCTGGGGGCAGCCTCAGGCACTTCTGGCACCAACATGGCGTGCCCACAACTCACTAACCCATACCGACTCATCTTTGGAATATGGCAGGAAACCGCAGCACCTGGAGGAAGGTACAAACTCCTTACAGGCAGCAGCGGGAATCCAACCCCCATCAGTGATCACTGGCACTGCAAAGCTATTGTGCAGCACTACAATAGCTAACTAAACTAAAGCAGGTATTTCAGATGTGTGAGGAATTCCATAAGACCATAAGATATAGGAGCGCAAGTAGGCCATTCAGCCCATCGAGTCTGCTCAGCCATTCAATCATGGGCTGATCCAATTCTTCCAGTCATCCCCATTCCCCTACCTTCTCCACTTGGTTACCGGGAGAACATGCAAACTCCACATAGTTAGCATCTAAGATCACAGGAGTTATTAAAAAGTAGTGCTAAATGATGCACTACTGTACCACCTTCTGCCCCATCTATGGTATTCTGAGGGTCCCGCGTAGTTCATCAGTCACCTCGGAGCCCACTATGGTAATTTTTTTCAAGTTATAATGGCATGTTTTTCAAAAATGATTATGGTCAATCACCTGGCCATTGAAGCATCAAACTTCTTTTCTTTTACATTAAGAAATATTTCACTTTGAAATCCAAACACAATATTAACCACGATTTTGTTTTGAAAGAACCATCCATGTAACACATACAAAATACTGAGGAACTCAGCAGGCCAGGCAGCATCCTACGGAAAAGAGTACGTACAGTCCACGTTTCGGGCCATGACTGTACACTTTTCCATAGATGCTGCCTGGCTTGCTGAGTTCCTCCGACATTTTGTGTGTGTTGCTTGGACTTCCAGCATCTGCAGATTTTCTCTTGTTTGTGATTGGTTTACAACTTGCAACTAATGCAAATTTTTATGCGGTAGTTATAATAAACAGGTTAAAATAATTGGATAATTATCTTAAGGTGTATCATTTATTGGACAGAGATGTTATTTCTTAAATACTCATAATCACATTTTCTAGCGTATATTAACAAGTTTCAGGAAGATGGTAAGAGTTAAAGAAAAAGTTTCGGACCAAGTTTTCCATCACTTTCTGAATGCCTCCACTTTCTAATTATCACCTATTTCTCTATTTGTGCAAAGTACATATTAGCCATGTAATACAGGCCCTATAAACCGGTTATTGTATAAGGATAAATCCAGGATTCAAGCCCTTCAATGATTATAATATTTAAATAACCTTGCGGGAAGGTCGTGATGACGTCCGCCATCCACGTGCCCGATCTGCGTCAGGCTGTTGCCGGGCGCATGCGCATGGCTGTGCCGTGGGTGGGATTGGACCGCGCTTGTCGGGAACCCGAATAAAGTTTTTTTACGAAGAAGATAACGGATGAAAAGATGTCGGGCCGGTCGGTCAGAGCGGAGACTCGCAGCCGAGCCAAAGATGACATCAAAAAGGTCATGGCCGCGATAGAGAAAGTCCGAAAATGGTGAGCAGGTTTCCGATAAATACTTTTCTCATTCAGGCAAGAGATGGGCATGGGCGGGAGCAAGGGAAAGTGACACCGGATGTGACGTGTCGGATATATGTGGCTGACGTTTGATCTGGCCAATAAGAAGGGGAATTGCGTTGCAGGTTCCGTGGTAACCGCGTCTCTGTGCCGACAAAAAAGATCAGGGAGGTGGGACTTGCTGCAGCTCGGCGGGGGCGCGGTGAGGGGGGAGGGTTTGATTTATCGGGCAGCGTCCCGACACACGGACTTTCGCCGTGGAGTCGGTCGCAGTGAGCAGCCCCTTCACACAGGCCTGAATTCTCCTTCAGACCGCTGGCAGTCGTTTTACCATGCAGCCTTCATTCTATAGAAATGATCTTCGTGACCATGCATAGGAGAGAGATTGGGCTTCTTGAGCCTGTCCCATCGTTACCTGAAGGCAACGCACACCTCTTTTCCCAATAAATTAATCTTTAAAAAATATATACATACTGAAAATTGGAAAGTATTCAAGCATTTTCTATTATAATGAGCAGGTAAACTGTATTCATTGAGTGTTTCCAGCATTTTCTGTTTTTATAATTGTTCCCCATGTAAGTCTGAAACTTTTGGGTATCTTAATCGGTTAACTAGCACCATTGCTACATAAGAGAGTTTCAACTTGAGCCATCTTCACTGTGTGGAATAGTTTTCCAACTTCATTCTTGAATGGCCAACTCTAATCAGACCATGCTTTAGAATTTAACCTCTGTTGAGGTGAAGTTGCATCTCTCTGAGAAGCTAAGATCAGATGATGTATTAGTGTTATAGTGGAGTAAAAGGAATTATAGAGGCATGAGAGAGAAGCTGGCCAAAGTTGAGTAGAATGGACACTGGCAGGATGACCGTAGAACAGCAAGGCTGGAGTTTGCTGGAGCATTTTGGAAGGTGCAGTATAGATACATCCCAAAGAAGAAATATTTGAAAGGGACTATGAGGCAACTATGCCTAACAAGGGAAGTCAGACAGCATAAAAGCAAAAGAGGACATATAATAAAGCAAACATTTGTGGGAAGTTAGTGGATTGGGAAGCTTTGTAAAAAAAAACAAGGCAACTAACAAAAAATGAAGGTAAACTACGCAATAATATAAAAGAGGATACCAAAAGTTTTTTCAGCTATTAGAAGAGTGGGTATTGGACTGCTGATTGAAGATACCATTATGCCATAAGTTTGAGAGAGGGATAGAAGTATGTGTAGTTGCCCTTACTAAAGAGAAGGTGCTTGGGGAACTGAAAGGTTGGAAGACGGATATGTCACATGAACCAGATGATCTAAACATAAAAACATAGAAAATGTACAACACAATACAGGCCCTTCGGCCCGCTATGCTGTACCGAACATATACTTGCCTTAGAAATTACTCAGGGTTACCCATAACCCTCTATTTTTCTAAGCTCCATGTACCTATCCAAGAGACTCTTAAAATACCTTATTGTATCCGCCTCCACCACTGGCTCTGGCAGCTCATTCCATGCACTCACCACTCTCTGTGTAAAACAACAACAACTTACCCCTGACATCTCCTCTGTACCTACTTACAAGTACCTTAAAACTGTGCCCTCTCATGTTAGCCATTTCAGACCTGGGAAAAAGCCTTTGTTTTTCCACACGATCAATGCCTCTCATCATCTTATGCACCTCAATCAGATCACCTCTCATTCTCCATTGCTCCAAGGAGAAAAGGCCAAATTCACTAAACCTATTTTCATAAGGTATGCTCCCCAATCCATGTAACATCCCTGTAAATCTCCTCTGCACCTTTTCTATAGTTTCCACATCCTTCCTGTAGGAGGTGACCAGAACTGAGCACAGTACTCCAAGTGGGTCTGACTGGGGTCCTATATAGCTGTAATATTACCTCTCAGCTCTTAAACTCAGTCCCACGGTTGATTAAGATAAATACACCATATGCCTTCTTAACCACATAGTCAACCTACACAGCAGCTTTGAGTGTCCTATGGACTCGGACCCCAAGATTCTTCTGATCCTCCAGGGATCTGCACCCCAAGGTTCTGATAGAGGTAGCTGAAGAGATTGCAGAGGTATTAGTAGTGATCTTTCAAGAATCACTAGATTCTAGAATAGTTCCCGAGGAGTGGAAAATTGCAAATGTCACTCCACTCTTTAAAAAGGGAGGGAGGCAAAAGACAGGAAATTATAGGCTAGTTTGTCTGACTTCAGTGGTTGGGAAGATGTTGGAGTCTATTATTAAAGATGACCTTTTGGGGTACTTGGAGGCACATGATAAAATAGGATGAAGTCAGCATGGTTTCCTTAAGGGTAAAACCTGGCTGACTAATCTGTTGGAATTCTTTGAGACAGACATAGGAGAGTCAGTGGATGTTGTGTATTTGGATTTTCCGAAGGTATTTGACAAAGTGCTGCACATGAGGCTACTAAACAAGATGAGAACCCATGGTATTACTGCAGCAATACTAGCATGGATAGAAGAATGGCTGACTGGCAGGAGGCAAATAGTAGCGACAAAGGGAGCTTTTCTAGTTGGCCTCTGGTGACTAGTGGTGTTCTGCAGGGATCACTGTTGGAGTTGCTTCTTTTCATGTTGTATGTCAAAATTCATGGGTTTTGTGGCCAAGTTTATAGGTGATATGAAGATAGGTGAGGGACAGGTGGTAAGGAAGGCAATTGCAAGTTTCGCATTTATTTCAAGAGGACCAGAATATAAAAGCAAGGATGTAATGCTGAGACTTATATAAGGCATTGGTCAGACCATACTTGGCATATTGTGAGCAGTTTTGGGCTCATTATCCAGAAAGGATGTGCTGGCATTGGAGAGGGTACAGAGGATGTCCACGAGAATGATCCCAGGAATGAAAAGGTTAACGTAAAGGAGTGTTTGATAGCTCTGGACCTCTACTCAGAGTTTAGATGAATGAGGGGGAATCTCACTGAAACCTTTTGAATGGTGAAAGGCATAGACAGAGTGGATGCAGAGAGGATATATTCTATATTTCAAGTTCAGCTTTAATTGTCATTCAACCACACATGAATATCTGTGAATATAGCCAAACGAAACAGCTTTACACAGGGTCAGGGTGCAAAACACAGTACCAACAGTCACACAGCACAAGGCACATATCAGACAGCAAGCACATAAAAGATACTAGTACAGTACAGTCAAACATAAAAACATAGTCCAAGACCCTGAGTCCATGAATGATGCAGGAGTCTGCAGTTGAACACAATATAGCTTGTCTTCTACTGAGCAAACACTGGGGGCAGCACTGAATCCTGCTTGGATGCTGTGCCATACTGCCTCCGGTGGAGTGCACTGACTTTGACGCCTCTGTCCTGGACGGCTGTAAATAGGCAACACTGTGGCTTGAGGCCTAGTCCTTGCTACAGCCCAGACCACACAGCTCCCCCACCAGCTGCTAATAAATTAGTGACTCGGACTTGCAGCATTCCATGTTAACAATGTCTTAACAGGGTCTTGCAATCACAAGAGAAGTGATCAAGCCAATCACTCGCTGCTAGACTGCACACCTCCTTCGTACACCAACTCGTCTGATACCTCTGCCGCAGGCAGCAGCATGATTTGCACCAAGTCCAGATCCTTCGGTTTCTCCGCCAACGAGCTATTTGCCAATGAGGTAGATCTGCAGTACCTCAAGTTCTTAATGTACAGCATTCTTGCGATGGTAAAAAAAAAGTAAAAAGGACCATCACCTTTGGTTGATCCCGTAGAAGCCACTGCAATTGAATGTGCCATCGTCTTATCTTCTTAGAGTGGGGAAGTCTAGGGCCAGAGGTCACAGCCTCAGAATAGAAGGACATCTCTGTAGGACAGAGATCAGGAGGAATTTCTCTATCCAGAGTGTGGTGCATCTTTGGAATTCCTTACCACAAATAACTGTGGAGACCAATTCATTAGGATATTTAAAGCAGACGTTGATAGGTTCTTGCTTCGTAAGACCACAGGATGTAGGGGCAGTATTAGGCTGTTTAGCCCATCGAGTCTGCTCTGCCATTTCATCATGGCTAATCCAAATTTCCTCTCAGCCCCAATCTCCTGCCTTCTCCCCGTATCCCTTCATATTCTGATCAATCAAGAATCTCTCGACCTCTGCCTTAAATTAACATAAAGACTTGGCCTCCACAGTTGCCTGTGGCAAAGAATTCTGCAGATTCACCACACTCTGGCTAAAGAAATTCCTCATCATCTCCGTTCTAAAAGGACACCTCTCTATTCTGAGGCTGTGTCCTCTGGTCTTAGACTCTCCCACCATAGGAAACATCCTCCTGACATCCACTCTATCAAGGCCTTTCACCATTTGTTGGGTTTCAGTTAGATCACCCCTCATTCTTCAGAATTCCAGTGAATACAGGCCCAGAGCCATCAAACCCTCTTCATATGACAAGCCATTAAACCTTGGAATCATTTTTGTGAACCTCCTTTGAACCTGCTCCAGTTTCAGCACATTCTTCCTTAGATAAGGGGCCCAAAACTGCTCACAATACTTCAAGTGAAGCCTCACCAGTGCTTTATAAAGACTCAACATTATATGCTGGCTTTTTATTCTAGTCCTCTTGAAATGATGCTAACATTTTATTTGCCTTCATCACCACAGACTGAATCTACAAAGTAACTTTTAGGAATCCTGCATAAGGACTCCCAGGTCCCTTTGCACCTCAGTTTTTGTATTTTCTCTTCATTTAGAAAATAGTCAACCCTTTCATTTCTTTAACCAAAGTACAAGACCATGCACTTCCCAACACTGTTTTTCATCGGCCACTTTGCTCATTCTCCTAATCTGTTGGAAGTCCTTCTGTAGCCTCTCTACCTCCTCAAAACTACCTGCCCCTCCACCTATCTTCACATTATCTGCAAGTTTGCAACAAAGCCATCAATTCCATCATCCAAATCAAAGATGTATAGCGCACAAAGAATCAGTCTGAACACAAACCCATGTGGAAGACTACTAGTCACCAGCAAGCAGTCAGAAAAGGCTCCTTTTACACCTACTCTTTGCTTCCTGCCAATCAGCCACTACTTTAATTATGCTAAAGGCTTTCCTGTAATACCATGGGCTCATAGCTTGTGAAGCAACCGCATGTGTGGCACCTTGTCAATGACCTTCCAAAAAATCCAACTACACAACATGAACTGAGTGTCCTTTGTCTATCCTGCTTGTTATTTCTTCAAAGAATTGCAATAGATTTGTCAGGCAAGAATTTCCCTACTTTATCATGTGCCTCCAAGTACCCTGAGACCTCATCCTTGAAAATTAACTCCAACATTTTTCCAATCACTGAGGTCAGACTAACTGGCCTATGGTTTCCTTTCTTCTCCCTCTTTCCCTTCTTGAAGAGTGGATTGACATTTGCAGTTTTCCAGTAATCCAGAACCATTCCAGAATCTGGTAATTCTTGAAAGATCATTACTAATGCCTCCACAATTTCTTCAGCCAACTCTTTCAGAACCCTGGGGTGTACACTAGCTGGTTTACCTTCAGACCTTTATTTCCCAAGAAAATATAACTTCAGACACTTCTTGACTCCTGGAATTTCCACCATACTGCTAGTGTCTTTCACAGTGAAAATTGATGCAAAGTACTCATTCAGTTGGTCCGCCATTTCCAGTGGTCCGATATCCACTCTTGCCTGTCTTTTACACTTTATGTATCTGAAGAAACTTCTGGTATCCTCTTTAATATTATTGGCTAGTTTACTTTTGTATTTCATCTTTACCTGCTTTATGTCTTTTGTAGTTGCCTTCTGTTGATTTGTAATAAAGCTTCCCAATCCTCTAGCTTTCCACTAATTTTTGCTTTATTTTACTGTGAAATCTTGCCTTTAGAATATTTCTTCCTCTTTGGGAGGTATATATCCTGTGCCTTTCGAATTGTTTCCAAAAATTCCAGCTATTACTGCTGTGCTATCATCCCTGCCAGTGTTCTTTTCCAATTAATTCTGGAAAAACTCCTTTCGCATGCCTCTGTAATTCCCTTTGCTCCACTGTAATACTGATACTCTGACTTTAACTTCTCCTTCTCAAATTTCAGTGTGAATTTGATCATATTATGATCACTTTCACCTTGGGGTTCTTTTACCTGGAGTTCTCTAATCAATTCCGAAAGTTGAATACAGGGCTGAAGGTCTTGTATTTGAATGCGTGTAGTATACAGAATAAGTTAGATGAACTTGTAGCACAGTTACAGAGTGACATGATGTAGGTTGAAAGAAAATTACAACTGGGAGATAATGTCCAAGGAAACACATTGTATTAAAAGGACAGGTAGGAAGGTGGAGGGTTGGTGTTGCTCTGTTCGTAAAAATGAAATCAAATTATTGAAATGGTGTCAGAAGGTGATAATCATTGCAGATAGAGCTAAGGAACTGTAAGGGTAAAAAGACCCTGAAGTGTGTCAAAGGTCACAGGGAGAAGTCAGGAAAATGAGGTTGAGGAGGATAATAAATCAGCCGTGATGGAATCGTGGAGCAGACTCGATAGGCCAAATGGCTCTTGATTTGAGAGAACTTTGGAAAATTACAGTTAGTAACTGTATTGTTCTTTCCTTCTGTTGAAAGTTCTGTGAAGGGAACCATCTGGTTCTGTGGCCCCAGTTGCCATTGTTTTCTTCATCCTTGTTTCGTGATTTAACCCTGCTGAATTAGTATCCTTTATATTTTTCCCACGTTAACTGGAATACTATTTTCTATTATAAATACTGGAACAATAAACTTAATTCAACAAATTAATTATTTTTTCTTTTTATTTGCAATTTCACTGGCCACCTTTTTTTATGAAAATTTAGAAAATTCCTTTTGAAACATCTCCTTCAGCTTTACTGTTATTCGTCTCTTTGTATATTTACACTGTTCACTGTGGGCAGTTGCCCAAGTAAAGAATCTCAGTGGAAATTTCAAATGTACAATTTCAGACATTGTATAAATATTAAATTTCATCCTTGCTCACCAATTCTTTTTCTGCATTTTCCACACTCATTAAACCCAAGGTATTTGAGCTGAGGTTGGTGGCAAGAAATGGGGCTTGAATTACGAGCATGACTTAAAATTTAAAAGGAAAAATACTTTCATAAGCAAATAGATTTAGTACTGTTTATAATTAGGGTGGCAAACTTGGGTGTTAGAAAAGAAAGCTTTGAAGAATGATTTTATCTTGTGATACTTAGGTCCCAGCCATTGTAGTCAGTCTCATTAGAGGTTCCTTGCGTGACTCTCTTATTCTGCAGTCTGCCCATGTAATGCACTCTGGAATAATGCCAATACTTGTATTTTAGTTTTTGATGTGGAAAAGAGGGCCCATAGCATACTGATGCATCTCAGATGGTTAAGTACTTATGGAAATCTTTGCAGGTTGCATAAGATCTTGAGGCACATGATCAGAAGCTAATGAAATACGGTGTTCCTTTTCGAAAAGTGGTTAAACAAAATGCAAGAAGCCATCCCCTTAGCCACCTTTCTATTTTATTTATATACGTGAAGCATATATGAATAGGTTGAATGGCCTAATTCTGCTCCTATGTCTTATGGTCATTTTACTTAGATTAATTAAAGGACCCCTCTTCTAACCTTCCTGATATATCCAATATGGTCTTACTCTTTCACTTGTGTTTTGTTAAAATATTGAGCTATGTGTAATGCAGAGTGCAAACCCTGGTAGGTATTTGAGTTTGTGATGCTTTGATTGCTGTTGTAGCTGAGCATCCTGACTGTGGTGCCCCAAGGGCACAACTGAAGTTCTTGAGATGCTTCTAAGATCTTTGATAGCTATGTATTATGATATAACAATTCAAACATTTTTGGGATGGCATGATAGCAGAAAAATGTACAAATATAAATTCAACTTGACAGAGATTGGGGACTGCTTTGTCAAGCATCTTTGTTCTGTTTCTCACAAAAGGCCAATTCAGATTTATTGATCACGTATATCAAAACAGTGAAATGTAATTTACGTTAACAACCAACACACCGAAGGATGTTGAAGGAGCAGCCTGTAAGTGTTGCCATACACCAATGTGAGGAATTGAGGATATTAAAAAATCCTTTTGAACCTATGTAACCTCTGGCTAAAAGAATTAATTGGGACTGAATAAGAATTCTTGAACTGAAGCTTTTCTGTGCTGTAGTGTTCTATGGAAGTAAACTCTGTCTTCAGCAGTTAGCTAAAAAAACTGGATTATACTAGTTCTCCCTTGAGAGTTTGATAACATTGTACCTTCGTTTGAGTGGGGGGGGGGAGGACTCATCGACAAGGACAGGAATAAATATCCGTCTGTAATTAAGTCAGTGCCTAGCAAAGGGAATAGCTGATAAGGACTGGACAGTACGTCCATCTGTAATTAAAACCTTGATTTAGTGGACTGTCTTATCTTTTTGCTCCAACAGACTTGGTGGGAGTACCAGTTCTAATAACATCTTGCAACAGTAATATATGTATAAATATACGGCTGTAACCTGACTAAGTGGGCCCACTTGTTGGGTGGTGGCAGTACTTACGTGCCTTCCCTCTGACAACTGGGTCTCAAACTCCTGCAGGAGGGTGCACAATAAACTGATGTAACTATAAGAAGCTGGTCTCCCGGGTTTTATTCAGATTCAACTTTAACAAATGTAGTATGACTACAATGTTCAGCAGAACAATACAAGAACAAAACAAGATGACAACAGCAAAACAACTCTTTTCCCAACCTCACTGTCACACCCTTAAACACGTACACGCAGACATGCCTCTAACCCAGGTTGCCACTGGGCAGAATTTCCTGGTGGCTACCAATTTCATTTTGACTTCCCATTCCCATGCTGATATGTCTGTCTGTGGCTTCTACTGCCATGATGACGGCAATCTCAGGTTTTTAGGAGTAACACCTCATGTATTGCCTGTGTAGCCTCCAACCTGATGGAAGGAATATTGATTTCTCTAACTTCCAGCAATTTCTCTCCCTCCTTGTTCCTAACTGTACATTCAGCTCTCTTTTGGTGTGATAGCTATCCATACAGACCACCAAACACAAGACCATAAGATATAGAAACAGAATTAGGCCATTTGGCCTGTTGAGTCTGTTCCACCATTTCATCATGGCTGATCCATTTTCCTCTCAGCCCCAATCTCATGCCTTCTCCCCTATCCCTTCATGCCCTGACTAATCAAGAATCTATCAACCTCACCCTTAATTATTCCCAATGACTTGGCTTCCAAAGCCACCTGTGGCAATGAATTACACAGATTCTCCACCCTCTGGCTAAAATTTTTCTACATCGCCATTCTAAAAGGATGCCCCTCCATTTGAGGTTGTGACCTCTGGTCTCAGACTCCCCCACCATAGGAAACATACTCGTTGCATCCACTCTATCAAGGCTTTTCAACATTTGATAGGTTTCAATGAAGTCACCATTCACTTTTCTGAATTCCTGTGAGTAGAAGCCAGAGCCATCAAATGCTCCACATATGACGAGCCTTTCAATCCTGGAGTCGTTTTCTTGAACCTCCTTGAACCCTCTCCAATGTCAACACATCCTTTCTTAGATAAGGGGACTAAAACTCTTAATAATATTTCAAGTGAGGCCTCACCTATGCTTTACAAACACTCAACATTACATCCTTGTTTTTATATTGTAGCCCTCTTGAAATGAAAGCTAAAACTGCAGGTTGAGTCTGTGGTGAGGAAGGCAAATGTAAACTAACCTTCAGGGAATCCTGCACAAGGATTCCCAAGTCCCTTTGCACCTCAGGCTTTTGAATTTTCTCTCCATTTAAAAAGCAGTCCGTGCTTTTATTCCTTCCACCAAAGTGCATGACCATACATTTTTCCACACTGTATTTCATCTGCCACTTCTTTGCTCATTCTTCTAATCTAAGTCCTTCTGAGCCTTTCTACTTCCTCAAAACTACCTGCCCTTCCACCTATCTTCATATCGTTTGCAAACTTGGCTGCAAAGCCCTTAATTCTATCATCCAAGTCCTTGACATATAATGTAAAAAGAAGAGGTCCCAACACAGAACTCTGTGGAACACTACTAGTCACTGGCAGTCAACCAGAAAAGGTTCTGTTTATTCCCACTCTTTGATTTTAGCCTTAATTTGCTTTATTGTTAGGAGGCTTTTTTGATGCTGGGAGCGAGGCAAAGTAGGTTGCAACATGGTGTTTCTTTCTTTCCTTCAGCATTTTTCCATGGGTGGATTATGGCGAAATGCTTGAGAAACAAAACATGTTTTCTGAAATTCAGATAGGTACCATCTGGTGTGATAACTTATTTTTAAAATCAGGACATCGAGTACAATGTCTTCCTTCTTCACTATTTATGAGGAAGGAAGGATTTAGTTGCCCATGACAATTCTAGAGTTTGTGGTAACATTCACTGGTCACCCCATTCATAACTTATTGTCCTTCAACATTTTTTATTCTGAATGGAGATGGATTTTCATTGACTCTGTGCTAAGTGGTAGGGATTCTTTTTTTTTCCGGTGTTGGTAAAGTGGCCAAGCTTGCTATTTGAATTGGAGAAATCTGAGTTTCTCATCTTATGCACAGCTTTAGGCATATGGCATTGAGGTATTCTGTCAATCCTGCTTCTTTATTTGCGTCTCTATCTTTTGTACCAATCCTAGAGGATAGTTTTGAAAGCCATTGACCAGCAAGCAATGTCACAGCCATGACATACATGCTACAAGCTGTTGAGTGTAAGATTCTAATAAATTTTGTGAAAGTTCTCTGAGATGTGGAATTCAGCTGCTTCTTCTGGCAGTCTATTCCATAGACACACTGCCTTTTCTGTATATTTTTTTTAAAAAAAGGTTGCCCCCCCCCTTCATCATTCTATTAATTATTTCCCTTCTCATTTTAAACATGTGTCCTTTAGATCTTGATTCCCAATTTGGGGGTGGGGGAGGGGGGAGAAGACTATTTGAATTCAACTTTTCTATGCCTCTCATGATTTTATACACCTCTATAAGGTCATGTCTCAGTATTCTGCATTTCATGGAATAAAGACTGAGCTGATTATTTCTAAAACAAAACGAATAAGAAATTTGGCTATACTTCTCGTTGCCCTAGTAAAGCAGCCAGCATAATCAAAGACCCCACTCCAGACATTCTCTGTTCTCCCCTCTCCCACTGGGCTGAAGTTACAAAAGCCTGAAAGCATGTATCACTAGGCTCAAGGATAGCTTCTATTCTGCTGTCATCAGACTCTTGAACAGATTTCTTGTACTAAAAGATGGACTCTTTACCTCACAATCTACCTTATGATCTTGCACTTTATTGCTTCCTTGCACTGCATTGTAGCTGTTATATTTTGCATTCTGTTATTGATTTACCTTGTTCTACCTCAGTGCACTGTGTAATGATTTGATCGTTATGAACAGTATGCAGGATGAGCTTCTCACTGTGCTTTCATAGTGACAATAAGAAACCAATTTCCAATTCTAATCAGTAAGCAGTGTTGTCAGTGGGAAAATGGTTTCTAACAGACCAGTTTGCTGGTATTGGATTCTTTTTGGTGTTCTTGCATAATGGAAATGTAGGTCCCTGGCTTGTTTTTAAAGTCAGAGTTATACAGCATGGAAAAAGGCCCTTTGGCCCAACTAGTGATGCCGACCTCCCTGCTAGCCCCAGTTGCTTGCATTTGGCTCACATACCTATTTAACTGCCTCTTTAATGTTGCAATTTTACCCGCTCTGGCCATTTCCTCTGGCAGCTCATTCCAGGCAGCTCATTCCAGGTTCAGTGTGAAGAAACTGCCTTTCCGGTCATCTTAAAACCTCTCTTCTTTCCTATCTTGTATCTGTGCCCTTTAGTTTTGGACTTTAAAAACTTGGGAGACAATATTATTCATAACCCTCATGCTGTTGTAAATTTCTGAGGTTGTCCTTCACTCTGCTTTGTTCTAAGGAATAAATGCTCGGAATGGCCAAACTCTCCCTGTAATTCAGATCCTCTGTCCAGGCAGCATCCTTGTAAATCACTACTTCACCCTTTCCAATGTATTTGCTGTAGCATGATGACCAAAACAGTATACAATACTCCAAGAACAGCCTCACCAGTGACTTGTGCAACCGCAGCACAATATCCCTACTGCAGCACAACTCTGTGCCCTGACTGAAGGTCAGCAAGCTAAATACCTTTCTCGTTGTGTGGCTGATTTCAATGCACTTGTACTCCCAGGTCCCTCTGTTTCACAACACTTGGTGCCCTGTCATTCACTGTGCATGCCCTACTGTTGGATCTTGATGTTTTTGATCTAAGGTTCTTCGGAAGTAAAGAATGAGACACAAAACTTGTTGCTTATGGCTATACTTACTAAGCGCTTTAAAAAAAATCAACAAATGAATGATGAAGGGGCGATAGTGAGGAGCAAGAGCCTAGTAGCAAAGGGGAAGATGAAGTTACAAAAATATTAAAGGGTATTCATAGGATTATGTCATTGATAGGTAGATTGGTTTTGTAAGTAGGCATCCTTGCATGGGTTTGAACTACTCTCTTAATGATTGTGTTTATACAAGTAAAAAAGATGCAAGTTATGATCAGGCTTGTCAGAACAAATATGACTCAGAACATTGGAGTAACCCCAGCTTTGTAGACTTAATTGAATCCAATCAAAGAAATCCTATTAATCAGATTGATGTATTTTAATTGTTTCTTTACGAATATGATCAGCCAAATCAGTTATGTCTTCAGACATTTCAGATATGTAAGTACACCACTTCATGCCTATAACTGCACATGTTCTCCCCCTCCCTCCGCCCAATCCCTAACTGCTAAGAGAAGATCTAATGCCATACAACTTTGAAGAACCATCTTGTGCATAGTGACTACTCTGTTGTTACTTTACCCAGGGTGCCAGCAGTGTCATTGCTTGCTCTTTTTAAAGCTGCAGCAACATTTTTAATCTTCCTTATACTTCTTGCAACACCATAAAACGGGGATAAAATTGAAAAAAGACTAACTCCTTCTGAAATGTCCTGTTTACTTTGAGACTAGGGATGTAATGATAAAGTCCATGTATGTCTCATAGCAGGAAAGACATAACCCAAATAACAAGATCCTGACCAATTACATGGAAAGGGATATAACCACATAAAGTACATATTATTCCATCAACTTAGACCGTTTCTTCTTTCTTGACAAGAACCTGGCTGAACCATAATATTTTTCTGATGCACGTTGTATAATTACATAAAAAATTGCTCTACTGGAATGGTACCCTCCGAACTCAAGCAAAAGGTAGCATTTATAGTAAACACATGAAAGATTTAATGGCTTTGACATGAACATTAGATGCAGATATAGGGACCTCCCAGGATAAGACATGAGTGGGGTCATCTATAGTGCCTATAAAAAGTATTCACCCCCCCCCCCACCCTTGGAAGTATATGTTTTATTGTTTTACAACATTGAATCACAGTGGATTTAATTTGGCTTTCTTTTTACACAGATCAACAGAAGAGGTCTTTCATGTTGAAGTGAAAACAAATTTCTACAAGTTGATCTAAATTTATTACAGTTATTAAACAAATAATTGATTATGTAATCAATTATTATATAATATTTGATAACATAATGCCATACTAAATCTAGTATTAGGTAACGAACCGGGTCAGGTCACAGATCTCTCAGTGGGTGAGCATCGGGGAGACAGTGACCACCGCTCCCTGGCCTTTAGCATTATTATGGAAAAGGATAGAATCAGAGAGGACAGGAAAATTTTTAATTGGGAAAGGGCAAATTATCAGGCAAAAGGTTAGAACTTGCAGGTGTGAATTGGGGTGATGTTTTTATAGGGAAATGTACTATAGACATGTGGTTGATGTTTAGGGACGTCTTGCAGAATGTTAGGGATAAATTTGTCTCGGTGAGGAAGATAAAGAATGGTAGGGTGAAGGAACCATGGTGACAAGTGAGGTGGAAAACCTAGTCAGGTGGAAGAAGGCAGCATACATGAGGTTTAGGAAGCAAGGATCAGATGGCTCTATTGAGGAATATAGGGTAGCAAGAAAGGAGCTTAAGGAGGGGCTGAGGAGAGCAAGTAGGGGGCATGAGAAGACCTTGGCGAGTAGGGTAAATGAAAACCCCAAGGCATTCTTCAATTATGTGAAGAACAAAAGGATGACAGGAGTGAAGGTAGGACCAATTAGAAATAAAGGTGGGAAGATGTGCCTGGAGGCTGCGGAAGTGAGCGAGGCCCTCAATGAATACTTCTCTTTGGTATTCACCAATGAGAAGGAACTTGATGACGGTGAGGACAATATGAGTGAGGTTGATGTTCTGGAGCATGTTGATGTTAAGGGAAAGGAGGTGTTGGAGTTGTTAAAATACATTAGGATGGATAAGTCCCCAGGGCCTGATGGAATATTCCCCAGGCTGCTCCATGAGGTGAGGGAAGAGATTGCTGAGCCTGTGGCTAGGATCTTTATGTCCTCGTTGTCCACGGGAATGGTACCAGAGGATTGGAGGGAGGCGAATGTTGTGACCAGTGAGCCTTGCGTCTGTGGTGGGAAATCTGTTGGAAAAGGTTCTTAGAGAAAGGTTCTGTGGGCATTTAGAGAAACATGGTCTGATCAGGGACAGTCAGCATGGCTTTGTGAAGGGCAGATCATGTCTAACAAGCCTGATAGAGTTCTTTAAGGAGATGACCAGGCATATAAATGAACGTGGTGCAGTGGATGTGATCTACATGGATTTTAGTAAGGCATTTTGACAAGGTTCCATACGGTAGGCTTATTCAGAAAGTCAGAGAGCATGGGATCCAGGGAAATTTGGCCAGGTGGATTCAGAATTGGTTTGCCTGCAGAAGGCAGAGAGTCGTGTTGGAGGGAGTACATTCGGATTGGAGGGTTATGACTAGTGGTGTCCCACAAGGATTGGTTCTGGGACCTCTACTTTTCGTGATTTTCATTAATGACCTGGATGTGGGGGTAGAAGGGTGGGTTGGCAAGTTTGCAGATGACACAAAGGTTGATGGTGTTGTGGATAGTGTCGAGGATTGTTGAAGATTGTCGAGAGACATTGATAGGATGCAGAAGTGGACTGAGAAGTGGCAGATGGAGTTCAATCCGGAGAAGTGTGAGGTGGTACACTTTAGAAGGACAAACTCCAGGGCAGAGTACAAAGTAAATGGTAGGTTACTTGGTAGTGTGGAGCAGCAGAGGGATCTGGGGTACATGTCCACAGATCCCTGAAAGTTGCCTCACAGGTATATGGGGTAGTTAGGAAAGCTTATGGGCTGTTAGCTTTCATAAGTCGAGGGATAGTGTTTAAGAGTCGCAAAGTAATGATGCAGCTCTATAAAACTGTAGTTAGGCCACACTTGGAGTACTGTGTCCAGTTCTGGTCGCCTCACTATAGGAAGGATGTGGAAGCTTTGGAAAGGGTACAGAGGAGATTTACCAGCATGCTGCATATTTTAGAGAGTATGCATTATGATCAGAGATTAAGAGAGCTAGTGCTGTACTCTTTGGAGAGAAGGAGGATGAGAGGAGATATGATAGAGGTATACAAGATATTAAGAGGAATAGAGAGAGTGGACAGCCAGCGCCTCTTCCCCAGGGCACCATTGCTCAATACAAGAGGACGTGGCTTTAAGGTAAGGGGTGGGAAATCAAGGGGGATATTAGAGGAAGGTTTTTTACTCAGAAAGTGGTTGGTGCCTGGAATGCACTGCCTGAGTCAGTGGTGGAGGCAGATACACTAGTGAAATTTAAGAGACTACTAGACAGGTATTTGGAGGAATTTAAGGTGGGGGGGGATATGGGAGGCAGGGCTTAAGGATCGGCACAACATTGTGGGCCGAAGGGCCTGTACTGTGCTGTACTATTCCATGTTCTATAATTACTCATCCCCTCCAAGTCAGTATTTAGTAAATGAGCCTTTGGCAACAGTTACAGCCTTGAGTCTATGTGGATAGGTCTCTATCAGCTTTGCACATCTGGACATTGCAATTTTTATCCCATTCTTCTTTATAAAACTGCTCAAGCTCTGTCAGATTGCATGAGGATTGTGAGTGAACAGCCTTTTTCAAATCCATTCACAAATTCTCAATTGGATTGGGGTCTGGACTCTGACTCCAGGACATTAACTTTGTTGTTTTTAAGCAATTCCTGTGTATCTTTGGCATTATGCGTAGGGTCATTGTCTTGGAAAACAAATCTTCTTCCAAGTCACAGTTCTCTTGCAGACTGCATCAGGTTTTCCTCCAGGATTTCCCTGTGTAACGCACTGTAAGGTTTTGCTGCTAATGTATTGGCCTCTGTAATATTTCACTGCTAATGTAGCAGCAATGTTTGGGTTATGACTAGAGATAACGGGGGCTTTGGAATGTGTGCCATCCAATGAGAGGCATGTTGTTTCTTTCTTGTGAGACTGAGAGAAGGCATTCGTGGGCTTTTGTTCGGTCGAAGATGGAGAGAGAAGATGCCAGAACGGGGAAGTTATAGACAACAGGATGGAGTGGACTTGGAATGGGGTTGGGATTCGACGCCCGGGGAGAAAATTGAGGGAGAATGAACCAATGGGAAAACTGTGAGCTCCAACATTGCAAAATAGATTGTTTCATGAGAATGGCCCCTTTTTTTTTGTTTCTTTACTAACCCTACAATCAAATTAAGAATTATAAAGCTCAGTTGTTTAATTGCATATTGTGTACTGTTTGTTATTTCGTGGTACTGATATGTCACGGGAACACCTCACACAGCATCAACCCAAACAAGATTTCTTAAGTTTGGCCGGGCCAAAGGCTGTCTTTCCCTAGAGTAAGCCACTAGCTGAGCCTAAGGGTTACAACTGTGGGGGTATCGTTCTGGGATTGATTTCATTGGATGATGTGTGATAACCCTGAGCATTGAACCAGATATTCGTACTCTGGATGAATTGTTAATTCACCTGCTAAGTGCTGTTAAAGTTGCGTTTGTGGGTGGAGGTTTGATAAAATGGCGCACACAGCGCTGACGTGGCGGAGTCGAGTTTCCCGTAGCTGGGGGGGGCGGAGATTTCAAAGATGGGGTTCTATCGTTTCTGAGGAGTGAGAAGGAGTGATCATATTTGGAATGTCTAATTAGTCCATGTCCCCCCAGGGAAGAGTGAGAATTCTGAGTTAATATCCGCCCTTATCTCTCTGGCGAATAAATGGAAAAATGCCCAGATTTACAGTCCCTGCTATGGAAGGCTCTGCTTATTCTCTGGAATGATGCCCACCCCTAAAGGGGAGGAGGAGTATGAGACTTGGGCGGAGCAGAGCTCTGTGGTTTGATGAGTGGCAGTGCTCTGACAACATAAAGTGACAGAGATTGGTTGAGAGTTTGAGTGGGCGGGCTGCTGACATTGTGAGAACTGTCAGGCTGCAGTATCCCCTAGCAACCGTCAGCGATTACCTGTGAGCACTGGAAAGCTCTTTGGCCTGACAGTAAGCCCAATGGAGCTCATGGCGGGGTTTCAGAACATGCGTCAGGAGAAGGGGGAGAAGCTTTCTGCCTACATCTTTTGTCTAGAGAGGCCGCTAAATTGCTTGCAGCGCAGAGGGTTCAGTCAGGCGGCTGAGGTGGATCAGTTAAGAATGGACCGGGTAGCCTAGGGCGCCCAGTCCTACGACCTGATTGCCTGGGGTCTCCGACAGTCTCATAAGACGTCCCCCCCCCCCCCTTTAGTTGAGCTGATCAGAGAGGTACGGGAGGAGGATGTGTCGGAGGGGCGGAGGACTCCATCAGCAGGGTACGGCCCTCGGTAGTGGTCCCCTGTGGTAAAGTGACCACAGATAGCCTACCCCGGGGAGCGGTAGAGGAGATTGTGGCAGAGTTGAGAACTGAAATGTCTCGGCTGTTATTAGCGGGTGTGATTCCCACCCCCACCCCCCCCATATGATGGAGCTGATGGACACACGGATCCCCAAAGGTGACGAACAATGCAGAGGGCTGCTAGCAGCCAGTGTAACGCGAGAAGGAAAGTGAGTCCCCAGATACATAAGCAGAGAGAGTCGCTGGAAAAACTTAGAGAAGACACAGTGAGGGAATGGCCTGGTGTCTTTGGGGGAACATGTTCCCAGCAATATACCAAGGAACCCCCGAAAGCGAAAGGCCCTATTCCTGAAGGCTTAGTGGGACCATGCTCCAGTGTGTCACTACATATAGAGAGTATTTATGCTGAAGCCATACTCGACACTGGGTCACAGGTCACATTGCTGTACTGTTCGTTTTACAACCGGTATCTGAAGCATTTACCATCGACACCATTCGGGGCACTAGAGACATGGGGGCTTAGTGCTGGTGATTATCCATATGACGGTTATTTGTCAGTGAAGCTGGAGTTCTTGGAGGCCGATGTGGGAGTATCTGAGGCCCTTGATACATTGGCCCTGTTGAGAAGGGTGGTGTTTCAATTCTGGTGGAGACCAACACCCCTCTTGTGAAGAGGCTCATGAGGGCCTGCAAGGAGAAGCTGGCGAGAGCTTTCTGGGGACATTGTTCATGCACCTGGTGTTTCGAGCTGCTTCTGAGGAAGTGCATGGCTGTATTGGACCGGATACTGAATTTAGATGAGGAACTGTGTGGTTCACTCAGTCGAAGCCAGTGGTAGTATGGCTCGGGAAAGTAGCCAGAGTGATGGGGACCCCCAAATTTCCCAGAGTGCCTGAGAGTGAGGCCCTCTTAGTGGACGCTTCGGAAGACCACGAGGGAACTGGTGAGGCCCGAACTGCAGAAGCTCTAGGTTGTACAGGCGAGCAGGATGGCAGTGATTGCCCCTGGCACATCTGTTCCCGGTGATGGTAACGTCTTGTGTCCCTGTGAGACAAGCCAGGTAGAAATTATTGGAAAAAGGGAGAATGTTGACCACTGAGTCATTCAACTTCAGGGACTTCCCAGTTCCTGTGGGTTGGAAGAGGAGGTTGGTAGAGAAGATGTTGAAGCTGGAAGGTGTCTTTTCCACCAACTGGTTTGATGGGGGTTGTTCCAAGAGCATATGTCACACTATCCAGGAGACCGAGGATAGCCCGTTCAGAGAAAGGTCACAGCGACTGGACCCTGCAGTGGTATAAGGCATATGTATAAGTTGAAGGACGCTGGGATCATCACTGAATCCCGAAGCCCCTATGCATCCCCAATAGAGGCGGCCCGAAAGAAGAATGGGAAGGTACAGATGTGCGTGGATTATAGGACTCTGAACAGATGCACCATCCCTGACCAGTATATGGTCCTGAGGATCGAAGACGCACTGATCTGTCTTGAGTGGTGCGAAGTAGTTTAGTGTGCTGGACTTGAGTGGATATTACCAGTTCCCCATGAGTGAGGCCGACAAAGAGAAGACAGCATTTATATGTCCCCTGGGATCTTCCAGTTTGAAAGGATGCCCCAGGGCTTATCGGGAGCCTCTTCAACATGGAGAAGACGGTGGGGGAGATGAACTTGCTTCAGGTATTGGTGTATCTGGATGATCTCATAGTGTTTGGGTCCGCCTTGAAAGAACATGAAGCGAGGCTACTGAAGGTGCAGGGCCGCCTGAAAGCTAAAGGGTTAAAACTTTCCCTTTAGAAGTGCCAGTTCTGCAAAATCTCTGTTAGCTACGTTGGGCACTTAGTCTCATGGGATGGAGTAGCTAGAAATCTGGCTAAGATAGAGGCAGTGACCACTTGGCCAAGACACCAGACTGTGAGCGCTCTGCGCTCATTCCTTGGGTTCTGTGGTTACAATTGGAGGTTCGTGATGGGCTACATGAAAGTGAGTCACCCGTTGAATCAGCTTCTGTGTGGTTACCTTCCCTTGGGGAAGAAAGGGAGGGGGAAATAAGGATGGAGGTGGAGAGTATCTTAGCCCATCGAGCCCTTTGGACCGAGGTGGGATGCAAAACAGGCCATTCAGTCGCTGAAGGAGCTGCTGACCTCAGCACCGGTGCTGACTTCTGCGGACCCCCGATTACCGTATGTACTGCACATGGATGCCAGCTGAGAGGGTTTAGGGGGTGTCCTGTATCAAGATCAGGGCTCCGGGTTGAGGCCCGTTGCGTTTGTCAGCTGGAGTCTGTCGCCCTCAGAGGAAAAACTATCCTATGCACAAGTTGGAATTTCTGGTGTTGAAATGTGTGGTGGTGGATAAGTTGAGTGACTCCCTCTATGGGGCCAAGTTTGAGGTGAGGATGGACAACAACCCTCTAACTTATATCCTGACCTCGGCGAAACTGGCTGCCACAGACCATCGGTGGTTAGCAGCGTTGTCTGCCTATGATTTCAGCCTGAAGTACCGGCCGGGAAGCAGGAACATTGATGCTGATGCTTTGTCCCAATGGGCGCATGAAGGACTGGACAGGGATGAGGAGTGGGAGAGCGTTCCTGCCCCGGGGTGAAGGGCATGTGTTAGTTTGCCATCACTGTGAAGCCAGAGGGAAAGGAGGGGCAGGATCAAGTGGTGGATCAATTGGGAGCTTCTGATGACGCCATTCCCCAAGTTTACTGTAACCTGACTGCTCTGGAGACAAACTAGCTGCCAGAATTGAGTTCTGGGGAAGTGGTAGCTGCTCAGCGAGATGACCCGGGCATCGGTACTATCTGGTCAGTGGCGAATTATCTCAATGTCATGAGGACATGGCTACATTTGGTGGGGGGAAGAGTGTAATGCGCTGTAAGATTTCACTGCTAATGTAATGGCCTCTCTGTAATGTTTCACTGCTAATGTAGCAGCAATGTTTGGGTTATGACTAGAGATAACGGGGGCTTTGCAATGTGTGCCGTCCAATGAGAGGCATGTTGTTTCTTTCTTGTGGGGCTGAGAGAAGGGATTCGCAGGCTTTTGTTCTGCGGAAGATGGAGAGAGAAGATGCCAGAACAGGGAAGTCGTAGACTACAGGACGGAGTGGACTTGGAATGGGGTCGGGAGTCAACGCCCAGGGAGAAAATCAAGGGAGAACAGACCGACGGGAAAACTGTGAGCTCCAATGTTACGAAATAGACTGTTTCATGAGAATGGACCCTTTTTTTGTTTCTTTCCTAACCCTATAGTCAGATTAAGATTTATAAAGCTCATTCGTTTTAATTGCATATTGTGTACTGTTTGTTATTTCGTGGTACTGATTTGTAATGGGAACACCTCGTGCAACATCCACCCAAACAATATTTCTTAAGTTTGGTTGGGCCGGAGGCTGTCTTACCCTAGAGTAAGCCGTTAGCCAAACCTGAGGGTTACACCTGTATTTTGCTGCATCATTTTACCCTGATTGTTCCTGATAATTGTTTTTGTCAGTTTTACTGGTTCTTTCATCATATTTGGAACATAAGTCCTTTTGTATGAATCTGATATATATGTAGAACCAGTTCCACAAGATGTTACTATTGTTGAGGCTCTGGTAGGACACTTTGAAAATGGGAGTCTTCAGTATGTCTTATGGCCTGATAATGGCATCTGTCACTTTCTTAGTTGCCTTCTTACTCCTGACTGATGAGATGATACATTAAGGGTAATATTTCTGCTCTTTCAAATATGGGTGATGTGGTAAGCATAGGTAAATGTTTTATTTGAAAGATAACTCATTTGGTGTTGCAACAATCAGTATGCATTGAAACATATGACTGCTAGATTATAAATCATGCTAAAGATGTATGTGGAATATTTTAGAATCCAGACATTGACAACTATTGGTTACTGTTTAAGCTTCCTTAAGTAATTATAATATCAGTATCAAATGACTGGAATTTTGTTTTACCTTTCATTTTTTGATATAGTCATTTGATGCTTTTTTTTAAATGTAGCAGATTTGGTAGTTTTGTATTAGAAGTTTCTATTGGGAATTTTGATATGTTGACATTATTTTGTATGGTTTCTTGGGTTGACTTTCTACAGCTGCTGAATGCTATTTGGAACTTCTTGCTGATTGGAACCTTGTTTAAACTTTTAGGAGTCCTGCACCCTTTATAAATTGAGCTCATTTACTTTGAATTTCCACAGGGAGAAGAAGTGGGTGACAGTGGGTGACACATCGCTGCGGATATTTAAATGGGTACCTGTGACTGACCCCAAAGAGGTAGGTAGATATGAAGAGATATTTATTTATATCTTATAAATTTTGATTGTTGCAAAAATTGAAATATAAAGACCTCATGGTAAGGAGTTTCTTGATTAATTTCCTGTTGGATTGGATCAAAATTACTATCCACACTTGTATAATGTGCTATGGTGTGTATTTTCAGTAAAATAAGCACAAAACATGGTATAGATGAGAGTTTCTCTGATGCTGTCCATCTCCAACTTTGCCTTTGTTTTTTCCTCATGCTGTTGAGTTTAATAACTCCTCAAAGTTAGTTATTAAAGAAGCATTTGCTCTACAGTTACCACCATCCTTGATTCCTATTTTTTCCTTTTTCTTTTCTGAAGGACATACGAGCTCCTCGAATGACTCAGTTGGTAAGTTGGTGTGGATCCAATGCCTGTAAATTTATGACTCTGTGAACTATTTTGACTGATGTTAGCTGAGATTACTTCAGTTATACTGCAACTGTTTTCCTTGTGGGTGTGAATAGTAATTTTTTTGTAAAGCTTCATTATGATTGCTGCCCAGTAACTGTTCTTAATGTATAAATTTGTAGGAGTAGAATCTCACTAGTTTGAGTGGCTCCTTCCTCATTCTTGGCACAAGAATGTTGCTGTTATAAAGTATGACTCCAAGTCTAAATTCCATTACACCAGTCTGTCCTGTCCTCTTGAAATGTAATCTATTTCCTTCACTGTGAATGCAATTTTTTTTTGCCATTAGTAGGTTTTGAAATGCTGATTTTAACATGTATCAGAGATACATCAACTACTGGGGTCCCTACAGTTTGGGAAACACCAATTCACAATGACTGTTTTCTTTCCCTGTTCACTGCTCTTGTACTATAGGCTTTAGCCTTGGCAACAAGCCTATTATGTGGCACTTTAAAGGGTGTTTTTTACCGTCCATATACACTCACTGGCCATTTTATTAGGTATAGCTGTACATCTCATTAATGCAAATATCTAATCAGCTAATCATGTGACAGCAACTCAGTGCATAAAAGCATACAGACATGGTCAAATGGTTCAGGTGTTGTAAAAACCAAATATCAGTATGGGGAAAAATGTGATCTAAGTAACTTTGATTGTCAAATTATTGTTGGTGCTAGGTAGAGTGGTTGGAGTATTTTAGAAACCCTTGATCTCCTGGGATTTTCACACACAAAAGCCTCCAGAGATAACTGAGAATGGAGCGCAAAACGAAAAAAAAATCTAGTGAGTAGTAGTCCTATGGGCAAAAATGCTTTGTTAATGAGAGAGGTCAGAAGAGAATGGCCAGATTGGTTCAAGCTGACGGGAAGATGACAGTTACAACGGAGGTGTGCAGAAGAGCATCTCCGAACATAGAACATGTCGAACCCTGAAGTAGAAGGACTATAGCAGCAGAAGATCACACTGGGTTCCACTCCTGTACCCAATAAAGTGGCCTCTGAGTGTAGATAGACCGTCACCTTATCAAAGTTGAACTTTGTTTTAATAAATCCATGTCATCTTCCATTAAAACATACTTATCAAGTGCCTATTAATTTTCTTTCCCAGATTATCAGTTTTGAAAGCTTTCCCACCACAGATTAACCTGACTGGCATGAAGAATTGGTTATTTTCAAATTTCCATTATTCTGGAATCATCTTGCATCTAAGGATATGTGGAAATTCTAGCAGTTTTCACTTGCTCCTTTCAGCAACCAAGAATGAACTTGATGATTTAACTGCGAACATAAATAGCATTTCCAAACTTTCACCTTGTTCTCCTCCACCAAACCTCCTCTGCAGCATTTAAAATATGTTTCGATTCTAATTTTTTAATGGTTTGGAGGAAAGACCATTGAATTGCAACATTAACTTTTTGCAGATGTTGCCTGACTTCCCAAATATTTTTCAGCATTTATTGTTTTTCAGCCCTTGTCGTAAATCTTTATCAATTGTTAGGCTATGCAGCTATGACCTCTTTTACTGTGGTCAGGGTACTATCTTCTTTCTTGTAAAGACATATGCATGGTACTTAGTATCTCAGTCTTGTCCTCTGCCTCCATTTTGATCCTTAATACTGCCCACCCTTTCAGTTTATTCATTACTTGCATGCTGATGGAAGACAATTACATTCTTTTTATGTTGGCTGCATTCAACCTAAACTTGATCTGTCTCTTTTCCTCTCTTGTGTTTTCGATACTTAGCATGATTCTCATTTGTATTGTCAAACCCGACATCTATCCCCTGCCCTGATTTTCTGCTTCATCTTACTTCAATCACTTTCATCATCGAAGGATCACTGATTTTAGTTTCCAAGGGAGAAGTAACTTCAGACTGTATCCAAACCACTTCTGCTTTAATTACAGTTCAATTACTATTTTGTTTGCAATGTTTTAACTCCATTTGATCTGGAGTTCTATTTTATCATTCTCAACTCCATTGTCATTTTCTGAACATTATCTTCTGGGACTCAGTCCAAAATGTACACCCACTGACCATTGTTCTACTTGACCATTTTCATTTTGTGAATCAGGTCCAGCAGGAGCTGAAAGGAGTATACTGATTAGAAGAAAAATCTTTTGGAAAACATTTAAGAAAGTTCTCATTTTCTGTTACTTGGTTTTGTTGACATTGAGGCAGTTGACATCTCTGATAGCCAAACTCTTTAGTTTTTACATTGCAAATTCTCTAAAATTTTTCTCATCCATGTGCTTCCCCTTTTAAATTCAAGTTGTGATTGAGAAAGTTATCTATGAAATCCATATCCTAAACTTAAATAAAGGCAGTTATGGTGGTGGGAGAAAGAAATAGATTAAAGGGCATGGCAGGGTATAAGCAGAGATGCACTCCACCAGAGCCACACTTCAAGGTTGAAGAATAGTTACTTCTCTTTAACCATTCAGTTCTTGAATTAACCTGCACAATCTGAATCATCACCTCAGTATTGCACCATCTAAAGCAGTCTTTAGGAACCAGCAAAGAATGATGTTTAAAGAAAGTACAAAGTGGAAGAAGGTTGTTTACCCTCATACATGAGCAAATAATATAAATATGGGCAGCAGTGACTTTATAGAAATACACTGGGGGAGTCCAGAACCAGAGGCCACAGTTTAAGAATAAGGGGTAGGCAATTGAGAATGGAGTTAAGGAAAAACTTTTTCACACAGAGGGTTGTGGTTCTGTGGAATGCTCTGCCTCAGAAGGCAGTGGAGGCCAATTCTCTGGACTCTTTCAAAAAATAGTTAGATAGAGCTCTTAAAGATAGCGGAGTGAAGGAATATGGGGAAAAGGCAGGAAAAGGGTACTGACTGTGGATGATCAGCCATGATCACAGTGAATGATGGTGCTGGCTCGAAGGGCTGAATGGCCTACTGCACCTATTGTCTATTGAGTTTGAATCCAAATATGTACATACCTACAGATGAAGTAGTTCAAAAGGTGTTGATTTAATGGTTAGCATATAAGAGGGAGATTGAAACCCTGGTTGAGTGGTTCCACAACAACAACCTCTTACTCAGTGTCAGCAAGATCAAGGAGTTGATTATTGACTTCAGAAGGAGGAAACTGGAGGTCCATGAGGCAGACCGCATTGGGGGTCAGAGGTGGAGAGGGTCAGCAACTTTGAATTCCTCAGTGTTATCATTTCAGAGGGCCTGTCCTGGGTCCAGCACATAAGTGCAATTACGAAGAAGACATGGCAGCACCTCTAGTTAAGAATTTGTGAAAATTCGGCATGACATCTACAAATTGGACAAACTTTTATAGATGTGTAGTGGGGAGTATATTGACTGGTGGCATCACAGTCTAGTATGGGAACACCAATGCCCTTGAATGGAAAATCCCACAAAAAGTAGTGGACACAGCCCTTCCTCACAGGTAAAGCTCTCCCACCATTGAGCACATCTACATGGAACGTTGTTGCAGGAAAGCAGCATCCATCATCAAGTACCCCCACCATCCATCCTTTCTTGTTCCACATCCTAATTCTTTATACCTTGCCAGATTAAACCTGCCAAGAGTACCAACAAGCTCCATGTGAGGATATTAGAAGACTGTTCAAGTGCAAACTCTCATATCATGTCCCTGAGATATGTCTTCCAATCTCCAAGCATGTATTTGTGTACACTATTCCGATAGTTTTGGGTGTGATACTCCTGGTAATCCAAAGATTGCTATCTTTTAGGTTCTTGGTAATGTTTTTCACAGCATTCAAAAATCTTTTCTTACGACTTGTGTATTTTGTATCACACAAAATCTGAATGCTCAGAATGTTCTGCAGTTGCTTAATGATATCTCCCTGACATGGGTATTATTAGTAAGGCTAAACTGTTGCAGTGACAAAAAAAGCCTGCCTATTCCTAATGAGTCCCCAATAATTTGTTCCTTATTTTTTGCCCTGTACAGTTAAGACGCTCTTCTCCTCAGCTGTTCTTGAATATCAATTATAGGAAATTACAAGTAGTGGTCCACTGCAGTATTAGGCTGGTCTTTCTCTTCTGTCAGTAGATCATCTACTCCATCTGTGTATAGCCACTTAATTGTGTGACTTGCTTGCAGTTTTTTTTTAATTGAGAAGGAACTACAGAATTTATCTCAACTGTTCCTTATTTAAAGCAAGTCCAGAAAACAACTGCCCTTACACTTCCTCCCTTACCACCATTCAGGGCCCCAAACAGTCCTTCCAGGTGAGGCATCACTTCACCTGTGAGTCGACTGGGGTGATATACTGCGTCCGGTGCTCCCGATGTGGCCTTTTATATATTGGTGAGACCCGACGCAGACTGGGAGACCGCTTTGCTGAACATCTACGCTCTGTCCGCCAGAGAAAGCAGGATCTCCCATGGCCACACATTTTAATTCCACATCCCATTCCCATTCTGACATGTCTATCCACGGCCTCCTCTACTGTAAAGATGAAGCCACACTCAGGTTGGAGGAACAACACCTTATATTCCGTCTGGGTAGCCTCCAACCTGATGGCATGAACATCGACTTCTCTAACTTCCGCTAAGGCCCCACCTCCCCCTCGTACCCCATCTGTTCATTTTTATGCACACATTCTTTCTCTCACTCTCCTTTTTCTCCCTCTGTCCCTCTGAATATACCTCTTGCCCATCCTCTGGGTCACCCCCCCCCCGTCTTTCTTCCCGGACCTCCTGTCCCATGATCCTCTCGTATCCCCTTTTGCCTATCACCTGTCCAGCTCTTGGCTCCATCCCTCCCCCTCCTGTCTTCTCCTATCATTTTGCATCTCCCCCTCCCCCTCCAGCTTTCAAATCCCTTACTCACTCTTCCTTCAGTTAGTCCTGACGAAGGGTCTAGGCCTGAAACGTCGACTGTACCTCTTCCTATAGATGCTGCTTGGCCTGCTGCGTTCACCAGCAACTTTGATGTATGTTGCTTGAATTTCCAGCATCTGCAGAATTCCTGTTGTTTAACTTTTTGCACAAATTGTTTTGTCTTTATTACATTTTATCTGAGTGGAGGGAGAGTTGATAGCCCAAAGTGGAGTCAGTTAATACACATTAGCAAACATACTTCGGATATGATGATACTTGTGCTCCAGATCAAAGTCAGAGACGTGGAATTGTGGATGATGAATGGATTAAAACAATTCAATTATTTTAGTCAGGAGTTTTTTTTTATTAACCTTAAAGGCACATTATTTTCACTGAGTGCATTAAAAAAAAGTCCAACAATCATTTCTCACTAACTTTCTGGTGAAATTACTTTGACTTGAATGCGAAAAAGATGAGAGGAATGATAAAGTTCTTTGCAGTACTATTCTTCTTTGCACATTCTTTTGTTTTATTTAGGAGAAGTCAAAATCGAAGAGCAGTCTTGAATCAAAAGGTGCAAAGGGGGATAAAGCTTTCCCATTGCTGCCTGTGTCTGACAACAGTTCTTCTCCTGTTCTCCTGGAGCTAAATGGTAAGTGTATGCTCAAACTCCTTTGATGTGATGCTCTGAGTATCATCTGAAGGTAATCTGTTTTATTTGCCTTTACTTGGGATATTGATAATACTTGAAAGTTTAGATTTAGTATTGGTTGCAGATTTTTTATATATATAGTAATTCGTGCAGAATTATTTCTGGGGGATTTGAGAATGAGTGTGGGGCTAGACTTGGGATTTGATTTTGGGTTTCTTTCAGGTGAAGATACCATTACACCAGCTAAGATAGTTCATGCAAGTTTTTCCTCCGATATTAGTTCGAAGTTTGAATACAAGACGTATTTGTTTTTAAGTCTGTCACTTCAACTTTTATATAGTTAGTGCTGATTGGTGGAGAACTGTAAAACAAGTAGCCATGTGTTTGAGGAATTTTTGTGCCCTTATCCCACATTCATAGTAACTACATTGTTACAGCCCTTCTGTAGGGCAGCACCAAATTACACAGGAAGCCCTAAGTCAACACTCTACAAATGATTGAACTTGAACATGATAGAAGAGCTTGGGAAATGTATTATTTATGTAAATAGAAATGTAGGCTGTCTGACCTGTGAATCAACTGGTGCAATGATCTTTATTATTCACTTATAATTAAATTGCAATATTTTGAAACTCAGTAAATCAATTCAGTGATGTTGACCTTGGATTAAACCCAAAGGTATATTATTTTGCTCCTATTTAGATAGTGGAAATAAAGTGAAAGTGGACTGTTGTATTTGGCCACGTGGAGGGATAAAATTGATGTTTTGTCATCTACAGTTGACCAGAGTCATGTGTGCTATTCTTATTTCCATTATCTATCCCTTCCCAACAACTTTTGAGAAAAATGATTTCGAAAATCAAGGTTGTCTGTGTCACATCCTCTGAGCTGCCTACACGGTGATCCATGTTTGTGAAAGCATCTCCAGAAATGAGTCCCTGTAGTGGACTCCTCCCTTAGTCCGGTTGGATAAAAACAGAATCAGAATCCAGTTTAATATCACTGGTATATGTTGTGAAACTTGTTTTGGGGCAGCAATAGAGTGCAATACATAATAACAAACTGTAAATTACAATAAGAAATGCATATAAGAATAACATTAAGTCATGCAAAAAAGCAAAAAAAGTAGTGTAGTGTACATGGGTTCCTTGTTGTAGGAACAAACTGAAAGATCACATGGTGTTGGTGTTTGAAATAATGGGCGATTTTATTTAAAAACTGGTCCGCTCCAAGAGGCCAGTCAAAGCTGATCTTCCTGAACGTGAATTTGGTCGGGCTTGTACATTCTCGGTTGATGAGATTACCAGTAAAACCACACTTGGATAACAGAAAGTCTGCTGCAGGAAGACTTAATTAGGTACTGTACTAGGTCCTGATTACAGAGTAAAATGATTGTCTGCAGGTCCAATTTTCTATTAAGGTTCAAAGTGCATTTATTAAAGTAAGTATACAACCTTGAGATTAGTCTTTTCTTGCAAGCAGCCACAAAACAAAGAAACACAATTGAACCCATTCAAAGAAAAACCCCACACAAGACCATCAAATGCCGAATATGCAAAAAAAACCAAATCGTGCAAACAATAAAAAGTAAACCAATAACATTTTCCACAGAGTCCCAAAAGTGAGTCCTCAGCAATATGCCAAAGGCCACAGCTACAGAGTTAGTTCACGCTGAAATGCTGTGATCAAATTGCTCAAATAGTAAAACAGAAGTAAACAAAAAACACCAGGAGCATGAACTGCAGAGTCCCCAGAAGAGAATCTACAGCAGTGAAGTGCCTTCAGTGCTGAGATGAACCTGTCCAGGAGCCCGATGGCTACTGGGCACTCCCGAACAATATGTTGGCTCCTCTGGTTCTACAGGTGATAAGTTGGTGGTGGTTGTTCAAACTTCTTCAAGCTGGCCTGGAAAACTCCCTACAGTGATAGGGACGGCATCAGGGAGCACTGTTTTGTGACTGCTAACATGGTGCTCAACTCCTCCAGTGCCTGCCTGATGTTGGCTAGTGGCGGAATGTACACCGCTATCAGGATGATGCTGGAGAACTCCCTTACAGATAAAATGGACGACATTTGACCACTATCTGTTCCAGGTCAGGTGAGCAGGATTGAGACAGAATCACCATGTCTGTGCACCATGATGAGCGAATCATGAATCATGAAGTATACTCCGCCTCCTCTATCTTTGATAGACTCAACTGTCCTGTCTTTGCAGTTGATGATGAAGCCCTCGGGCTGCAGTGGTGCATCTGAAATAGCAGGCTTGAGCCATGTTTCCATGAAGCAAAGTGCAGAGCAGTCCCTCTGGTATTGCAATCTTGCTCTGACACCTTCAGTTTTATTTTCCAGAAACTACATTTGCCAGCAAGATAGTCAAGTGGGAGTTGGTGGTGGTGGTGGTGGTGGGGGCGGGGGGGTGGAATGTGGGGAGAGTGAGGCGTAGTCTAAAGCCTCTGTGTTCCAATCGTATCTGCATACAGTCTTGGCATTCATGCTTCTGTTTTCTGAAAGGGAATTGTACAAGCGACTTGAGTCTGCTGACTGGGATCCACCCATTTTGAGGATTGACTGAATTTTTTTAAACTTCTTAAAACAATGGGTACCGAAGTACCCACGACTGTGATTGTGAATTTCTCCTGTAGTAGTCCGAAATGGGAATATTAGATTCCCATTGGAACTGCACTCAAAGAGTCACCATTTATCGGCATCATCTTGAAAAAGATCAACAAGATTCAACCTAGCAGAGCAATCCAACGGGTCCCAAGTTTAATTCCCAACGTACCTTCAATACCTAATCTGAAATTTCAGCTTCTGGACTATGGAAGGAGAAATAGTTCGGCTTAAAGAGAATAGTTTATACCTTATAAATTAAATTGCAGGCACATGCCATTTAAGTTTGTATGCTAAGTGGTCATTGCCATCAGTAGAGCACATTGGACTCGTATACAACAGATGTTAATGCTTCCATGGAGCAGGGAGAGAAGCTGGGGAAGGATAAAAATATTTGTTGATGACGCTAATAGGGAAATGTGGTATTTTTGGGTTGTTTTGCTGCCTCTGATCATATTTACTTGATTTTATGTCTTTTCCTACTTTTTCAGATGAGACAAGTAATCAGAGTTCTCTGTCAGATGCTTACCCGGTAAAAGTGGACAGCAGTACAAACTCGAGCCCCAGCCCAGAGCAAAGTGAGCCTGTCAGCCCAACTCTTCTTTCTGACTTCAAAGCAGACGACTCTCAGCCTCCCATGCTTGGGCAGGAAATCATGGAAGGTATGAAGAGCTTTAAGAATTGTTCTTGTCTGATAAGTCTGAAAGGAGCCTATGACAGTTGCCTGATTAAAAATTGTATGATGCATTTTGATGTTAGACTTTATACAACCACATTATTGATCATGCCATGGTGTCAAAAAGCTAGGTAGATATAAGATATGTACAAGAAAGGGGCTCCAAGAAGGTTTAAAAGTGCCATGCCAGAAACAAATGTAGGTCACTTAATACTATGGTGACCATTTAATCCTGTACCCATGTGGCACAAATGAGTTTTCTTTTATCTTACAAGCTGTTTGTAACAATGGTTGCCTAAAATGTGAAATCATGTGTAGTTCAGTCTTAATTCTAATTTGGAGACCTTGCTTTAGTAGATAATATCTACTATCCTACCCTCATCTATCCTTTTGATTACCTCTTCAAAGAACTCTATAAGAATGGTCAAACATAATTTCCCATATGCAAAGCCATTCTGACTCCTCATAATAAGGCTCTGTCTATTTAAATGCTGGTAGGTCCTGTCTCTCAAAATACCCTCCAGTAACTTCTCCACCATTGATGTCAGGCTAACGAACCTCAGTTTCTAAGCCTGTCATTGCTAAGGAATGGTAGCCACCTGAGTCTTTGGGAACTTCACCAATTGTCAAGGATGTAGCAAGTATCTCTGTAAGGTCCTCTGCAGTTTCTTTTCAAGCCTTCCAAGATGTAATCCTTCTGGCCCTGGAGTATTCATCCACCTTAATGTGCTGCATGTCAGTAAATACCTCCTCCTTGGTAAAATGAATATTCTCCAGAACATCTCTGCTTGTTCCCTTATCTCTTGCACAGCTGTAATTTTCTCCTCAGAAAACATTGAGAGAAATATTCATTAAGTATCCATGCATCTCCTGCAGCCTGAGACATGAGTGTCCTTACTTTTTTCCATGGAGACCTATTCTCTCCCTAGGTCTCTATTTATTCTTGTATATCTATAGAATGTCTTGGGACTTTCCATAACCTTACATGCCAGATACGTCTCCTACTCTTTGTCCTCCTGATTTCAAGTGATCCTCTTCTGCAATGCAAGGTGTTACATAGTGCCATACAAACTAGAGCCTTGTCATTTTAGCTTCATATTACGTTGTCTGTTATCTTATAGTTCGCCTGAGAAACACTTGTGCACTGGTGTAGTACCATTAATGGTGGGTAGTTTGCTGTTCCTCACATTTAAACAATGTCTGGAGCTAAGAGTCCATGTAGTGATTTCTTGGGAGAGGTGCTGGGCATATTTGGTGTATGGAACTATTCTCTATTTGGTGTTGATATTTTAGTAGAAGAGAGTAATAATTGTTCTCAAATTTTCCATGTAGGTAATTGTTGTAGAGCTTATTTTAAAACTACAGCTCTTTCACAGTTTGCAGTTTTAATTTCCACTGGAAAATACTATCTTTCAATGGAGTACAACTTCCGTCAATGAAGCAGGTCTCCATGAGAGGAACATCTTAACAGTCACTCTGAATACGTGTTATTTGTTCTGTTCCAATGAAGATCAGCTAATCTGGCATAGGCTGTGTTTTGAGTTATTCCATGGTGAATTAATTACTGGTTAGCAATTAGTGATGAGAGCCTTGGCTGATTATCCTTCCTTCTTTCTATCTATTCCTTCGGTTGAAACTGGCAAATTCTGTCCAAACAAAGATAATGGTAATTTTCAAGCTAAGCAAGGCTTCCATTTATTAAAATATTTAAGTTTTTAGTAGTTTTTAAATGTTTTGTGTAATGCTGTTTTGAAGGCCATTGGCAGTTTTAATTTCCAAGTTATGTTGATCAAGACTTGCACTGTTCCCGTGCTTCTATTAATGGCTCAACTATTTACTTCTGCTCTGCAGCAAGCAGACAGTGTGCTTAAAGCAGTTATAATTTCTTAATTCTCTCTCACAGAACCTTCCCTTCCTTCCTCAGAAGTAGGAGATGATCCCCCAATGCTCACAAAGGAAGAACTGGTTCCATTGCAGCCTCAGGTAAGCCAGGAAGACACTGTGGACACATTCAGGGAAGACTGAGCTTCTATGTTCAATTTTTAATTTAAAATAAAATACTTGTTTAAATTGAGTACCAGATTCCATTTTGAACCTTTGATTGAAAGTTGTCTGATAGGTTATTTGACTCGAGTTGGACACATTAAAGGCCAAGATACACAGAACTCTAGAGAAATACAGACTATTGAATGAAGGCAGGGCTTCAGTCTTTATGCTTGCTTATCCCTGTTTTAGTAAGCCCAATTGGATGGAACATAAGTATTGACAGAATTTGTCAATGAAATTATATTTCCTATATAACTTGTTCTGAGAGCTTTGGCTAACATTAATACTTTCACTGATTAATAGAAGCAGCAAATTTTAGGGTAATTTTAAAATGGTTAACTTCAAAGTTACTTCCTTGGGCATGGCTGGATGATAACGAGCCTCAGAGCAGAGATATGTTTGGCTTCATTCTTCACCTGGGATAGTTGGAGCTAATGTTGACCTCATCTTGGGAAGGCAGAGTTAACTGGCTACAGCTTCTGCTGAAAAACAAACATTGACTTTCCTGTACGTACTGTGCCTAGAATAATTTTTTTTTTCCCTGCAAGATGGCAGTGTGCTTGGTTGCAGTGGCCTTTCCGGGTCTAACAAAAGGTTCAAATGTTTGTCTTTAATTTTTTTTTTATATGATCACAAGACCCTGGTGGACGTTGGTAATACAAAATATTGCACGTCCGGTTCATTAGTTCATTGGTGAGACTGAAAGCGGAGGGGGTGCGTGGACTCGGTTGCTGTGTGGAACAGGCTCTCATGTTGCAGCGTTGCCTGTTACAGCCACTCAAGGGAGGAGGCGCAAAGGCAGTTTGGGAGAAAGCAGAGAGTGGTGAGCAAGCTGGGTTGGGGGCTGGCTGTTCCATTGGTGGTGCTGCTCTCCAGTGTTCGCTCCCTGGAAGACAAGCTGGATTGCCTTCCTCTGTGGCTGCGGGAGATGAAGAACTGCTGTGTGCTTGTTCTCCAGGACAATATCCCAAGCACCATCAATCATCAGTTATGCCACTCAGGGGAAGTTTCAGTTCTACAACCCCCATTGGAATTAGAAAGGCAGAAATCAAATTTAGTTTTGAAGAACAATCCCTTCAAAATGCTGAGATGGTATGAGAATATGTCTGATGAATCCAAGATTAGAAACGTACTGCAGATGCTATCTTGCGAAGTGTGTTTCCAGAACTTTCTGTGTTCATTTTAGATTTCCAGAGTCTGCTGCTTTTCAATTTTTCATTACAATTGTTGTTTTCAATTTTAATTATGCAGGAAGGCTAAAATATGGTTATGTTTTAATATTTTTAAAAATCATTTAAATTGAAGGTTGAGCCAGTAACTTCCAGATGATGGAGAGGTAGAGTGTTGGAGGCTGCTTATGGATGAAATGTTAATTCTATTTGTATTTTAATATGAATTGTGATTTAAATCCAAATATTGTTAATTAATTTAAGACAGGCTTTCCAAAAGTTCTTGTTGAATTTTCTCCATCTTCTGTGCTTGATACTAGGTTGTGGAAGAGGAGGATGATGAGTATTCAGGGGCACCACCACTGAAGAGGGTTTGCACAGGACAGAATGTTGTGACTCAGCCAGTAACTGAGAGCTAACCCAGAATCATGGTACCTGCTGACTTGCCATCACTGACTGACTTAAAAGAATGTGATATTTATTTTCTACTTTTGATGAATTGTGATGCTTGTGATTTATGTGTCTGAATTTAAAATGTTTCTGTATTGCAGGGTGATGTATCTTTTGTTATGCAGCAGGAATGGGTGTGGTCTGTGGCTCCATTGGGCCTTCCTTGTTGAAGAGACTTTTATATTGATAGTGTCAAAAGTAGCACTAATATAAAGGAAGTGTCCTGTTCGCCTCTTTAATGGGTCCAGCTCAGCCTTTTCCATGGACAAGAGTACCCACTGGAAGAAAGGATGGGCCTCTGTATTGACCCTCACTGGGAACCAGCTGCAGACTGGTACAGTACATAAAGATGGATTGAAGATCCCTCTCTCTGTTTGGGGGCTGCTTTTCTGGAGTCTCAGCATCAATATGGAAGTGCCTTGATACTGAAGTGCCTCTAAATCTTTGCCATTGTTTAAGTGAGATGACTGAAGATGGATTTGTGCGATCGATTGTTAACTATAAATTAAAATGTGGTCTTCATCCTCATTTTACCCATGGTATAAAATTGGACTTTTGCATCTGCATTCAAGGAAATACGACAGCAGCAGTTTCAAAAATAAATGCTATTGAATTTGTTATTGATTTTTTAAAAATGTATTCCAGTGGCTCATGATTTTGCTGAATTTATATGATGGAAAATGCATTTTAAAATCTTTTAAGTTGGTGTGGGTACCCTTTTGGATTAGTTTCAATGATTCTGAACTAATTTTAAGTACCCATTAAGCTGGACTTACATTTCCTTTGGAGAGACCCTACAGGTGATTTTAGTTTATTGTCATGAAAGGAGAATTTAATCTTTTCTACTTGTTCTTCTCAACATTTATTGCTACGTGTACATTTGGGTCAGATAATGTATGGCATACCAGCTAGAGTTCTTGCTGATAACTGTGCATATATGTGGATAGTTTAACAGGATTGGGTTGGCAATTCAGTCTCTCCAAATTTGACCAATGTGTTGATACTGATCCACCTGGGCTTGCATAGCCAGCGTTGACCAATTAAAGAGTTGGTACAAAAATATTGGAATCTTTAATCTCCCAACCTTCCTCATCAATATAGATAATATAATACCTGAATCAATTTGTGAGCTGGCTTCTGAAGCTGATTTTATTTAAAATAGAACAGTTCCTAATGGAAACAAAATTAGATTAAATCCTAGTTCAGTTTTATATCAATCAGTTTAGGAAAAATGAGCAACCTAGTAACTATGGAGATTTCATGGACATAGCCGTGATTACAGTATATTATGCTGGTAATCATATCTTGGCGTTTAAGTATTTTTAAAATTCATTATTTATCCATTATTAGCTGGGGTATGGCCAGTGCATGAGTATTTTGCTGAAGCACATCAAGTTCATAAATGTAGGATGATTACTTGAATGTGTAGCAGAGGAATATTTGAATTCTTGATCCTATCACAGATCCCTGGAGAGTCGATGTCTGGAATCAAGAAAATTGCAAAATAAGACTTCATACTTTATTCAACCTCATTATGAGTTCTTCATGAGATGATTTTCTATGTAGTTATTGATTCTTATAACATGAGGGTAAGAAAGTTATTTTTAAAAACAAGAAATGCAGAAAATACTTGGCAAGTCATGCAGTCCTGCGAAGAGAGATAGAGTTAACATTTCAGATCAATGACCATCCTGATGTTCATGATAACATCTTTGTATTGCCTATTTTAATACCATAATCATGATTTCCCAAATCCCTGGCCTTTCTAATAGAGGCTTCTTCTTTGGGTCGTGGTCTTGTCAAAACAATGCGGTTGGGAAACTACATAAAAATGCATGCCCTCATGGTATTTCTCCTGTCATTTTCTGCATCAAGCCCTGTATCTGGTACTTTCATCTAACCCAGGTAGCAGTATTTTAATTCTGAATTGTTGTACTCATTATATTTTAAACCATTTGTTTTGCATCAGAGTCTCTATTTTGATTGCTCAACCCATCCGCAAAGATTCTCACATTGTCACTCAACTCGGGTACAATTTATCACTTTGAGAAAAGTGAATAATAGTTCATTTCCATTTCTGCTCAATTAAAAATAAAATCAGGTGAGATTATCATTTTCTTTTTGACTGATTGAATGTTAAAATCACTTAATTGCCAGAAGCCCATCTGTTTTGTTTTTAAGGTCTTTATTGTCTGCTTCAGTATCTTGTCCTTGTATTTTATTTCACATTTGCATAGCTTTGTGATGATGTTTCACCTGCCTTTGCTTCTTATTTCTTTCTTCCCATTTTTTTAAGTTTGTGTTCACAGTGTGCTTCATTAGTTAATTATGCCATCTCAACTTAAAGTATTAAATATTTAATATGAAAAATATGGATCTTTTAATTTTTTTTGGTGTTCGCCCCAGTGCAGTTTCAATATTACTTACTGCTCAAAATAGCAGATCTTTTAACCAAGTGGTTATCTTTCAGAATCTATGAAGATGAGAGATCTTCTAGTTACAGTATGAACACCTTACTTATTTTTCATGGTAGTGTAGCCAGGACAATGTGAAAAATGTTCATATTTTGAATTTTCTGATGAAAATGCATAGATATATTTTTGAATATAAGATTAAATAGACTAATCAATTTGTATGTTGAGTTTCTTTCTTTGTAATTCCACTTAATTTGCTGAAATGCATAGAATGTTATGCAATGGAGCAGAATCCAGTATTTCAGAGCATTCAGACTTGATCATAAAAATATTTGAAGGGCAACAGTTGATGTTTTTCAGAGAGCATAATGAATGATTCATTGTTTGGTGACACAAATTTCTCAATTTGTAACTCAGCAATTTCTTTTAACTAATATCTGACAACATCTAAATAAGGAATTTTATGTGTGTGTACAAATCCTTGATCATTATTAGAGCAGTGGAACAGTAAAGGTTGTTTAAAGTCTATACACATGCATTGTTGTTGATTAATTCATGACTCTGTAAACATTAATTGTTTAAATAGTCTTTTTTTAAAAGGCATTCATTTAAAAGATCTTCGTTAGCTTTAATACAAATATTATTTCTCATGTTTAGTGCCTACTAAGTTTCACCATTCAATAAAGACACTTTTTAATAAGTTATCCCATTTCTGCTGTGTGACATTCCAAAGAAGTATGATTTGAAGGGTGTGTAATGTCTCTTGGGTGGATCAGAACATTTTGGCTGCACTCTTGGCATGCAGAACTTCACACATATGACTTGAGGAACACTCAACAAATGACGGCATTGATTATATTGTGCAACCCAAAACCTGAACACTAGATATCATTTGTTTGGTTTAAGATAACGTTTTCATTTTTTTTAATTCTTTAAATTTTTGAAAAGCTGAGCACCAACCTTGGTGATTGGTACAAGCAGATATGCACATTTTTTTACATATTAATATATTACCATTTTCATACTTTGGGTTTTGGGGTAAGCACCATGAAATTTCAATTCTGATTATTTACAGGGGCACTGCAGAATGGGTGCTGATCCTCTCTTGTTGGCTTTACTATGTTAATGATTGTAAAATCTGCCTTCTGTTCATGAAAATACACAGAAGCAAACAGTGAAAATCACTGGTATTTGCCTCAGTGATGAAACATGCAAGCAGTAATGTCAAAAAATATTTTGTATCTCAAAGGTTAAGTGTTGCCTTTCAAATTGTAAAACTCAATTATTTAGAGGATTGTTATTCAAAATGCTTGTGAAAATAAAGTGGAATGAATTTTTAAAAGGTTGTCTTTTTATACTGTGGCAAATTTGCAGCACCTCTTCCCTGTTTTCCCTCCTCCAACTGTCAGAAGGCATAGACAAGGTTAATATAATGTACTGCCATTTTAAATATAATAGAATAATGATCAAGAGAGTTGTGGAACAAACAACAGCTAGCTACAAAACAAACGATAGAGGTATTTGAACTTGCGAAGTGGCAATTTGTATTCCACAGGAACTTCTTATTTATAGGTTTACAGCTAATTGTTGTGAAGATTATAATTAATACTGAAGATAATACTGAAGATTGTGGCAATGTTTCAAAACACTTCCATTTTCCTAGGTGTTGATGGTAAAGCCTTGTCTATTATGCATTCTTAATTGCTCTTCTATCCCTTCTGATATTAAGGTTATATGGAGTGAATTGAAAAGGTGGAAGACTGTCTTTTACGTCAATCAGGTGAGAAAGTCAAAATGGATTAGCCATTCTATTTCTGGCTGAAGATATTTCTAAATGTTTCACGGATACTTTTGGCACTTGTAAACTGGGCCCAGCACTGAGGATGGTTGTCATTGAGGACGAGGACACTTGTCTTCCTATTGACTTCATTTGTCCAATATTCCCAATAAATATCAGGAATGCAGAGCTTTGATGTGCATTGATTGAAGGATTGTGACAGTTAAACATACATTGGATATGTCTAAGTTTTCCCCAGGCTTGATTGTGATGATGGATGGCGAGTTAAGCTTGTATTCCAACTTGCAAATTGTGATAGAATACAAGTCCTTGCCTAGTCGCCCACATCATCTCTCTTTTGAGCTGCCAAATCTGTTCTTGCCACATTCAGTACAACGGGGGATATCTCTGGTGAACTCTGTCTTTGTTTCATGTGGTGATGGTCAGTCACATATATATTGATGGAAATCACTGTTCCTTGCATTATTCACTTGCAGAACCTATCTGTCAACAATAACTTGGCTGGTTTCATTAGTAATGGTGTGCTACTTGGCCATTCTTAATGAATTTTAAATTCTTGGGGCAGGTATAAAGGTTCAGAGCACTGCAGTTATGTATGCTTACATTTAGTCAACTGTAATACTGCATCAGAAAGGATGGTTACATGGATGAGAGGGATCTGGAGGGATTTGGTCTGGGTGCAGGTAGATGGAACTAGTGGGCATTTTGGCATGGACTGGATGGGCTGAAAGGCCTGCTTCTGTGCTGTGGCTCTATAAATGCATGCTGTGCCCTTGATAATTTTGAGTTTTGCTCATCCTGACTCATCAGTTGAGTGAGGACAGGTGTTTTTATTTGTTTGGATTAATTTCATGTTGAGGACTGAGCACTGTTATACTGTTTAATTTTCTGGAGGTTAGGAATAGCCTCCTTGAAGGTATACTTTTTTTTTAAAATTACTTTTCAAAGTCAGCATTTTCATTGAAAGTTATTTTCAATCCTGTTGACGTGAGCAGTCGTCGGCCTCTTTCATTCAAAGCAAAAGTTTTTTTGGGTGGTGGCAAAAGGCCCTGAACTGTAACCATAAATAAAATGGCTAGAGCTCATGGAAGTTTGAAATTGAAAATGTTTACAGTATACTTTGTTTCGCTTCACAATCGGGCCGCTGATACGAGGAAGTCGTGGGAGAGTCCTGCTGCCAAAGGGGTCCGTCCTGGGCGGAATCTCCAGACAGACCATCTCCCGGAGCCCGGAGACGCGCTGACAGCGGGCGCCGCTAGGGGCACTCCAGGTTTAAGCGGAGGCTGGCTCCATTCCCATGGGATTCGCTGCAAGGCGCCGAGTCGGATCCCGCCTTCCGTTACCCCGGTAACGGGACGGCGGGGCGGGACCAAATTCAATGGCGGCCGACGATAGCAGCGAGGGAGGGGCGGCAGCCATTTACCGGACTCAGGATCCCGTTCAAAACCTCCGTATCCGGTGAGAATGCGGGAAAAAGAACCGTTTGGGGGAAGCAGCGGTGCAATACAGCAGTTGTGCGGGAGAAGGGAAATGGGATCAACGCGGGGTTGGGGGTGGGGGCGGGGAGTGGGATTAACACGGTTGCATACTTCAATAAAAAGTCTTTCAAATGAACAAGGTAGCGCCAGCTGTAGCAGGTCTGGCTGGAGTAAAGGTAGGTACCAAGTGCAAAGTCTATCCCCTCAGCACAGTAAATTACAAACTATCCCTAGGTTCAGTGGTGCATCCAGAGGCAGGTTAGGTCAAATGTGCCCACATCTGATTACGGGTCATCCATTCTTCTACTCTAAATGTGGAAGAGTGAAAGCCCAGAGCTCCACGGAATTGCAGAATAGCTGGCAGTTTGATCCAGCCCCTTTCATCATAGGAGCAGACCTAAAATAAAAACATTTTCCGTAAGAGTTTAGTCTGTTACCACAAATTCTGCGTCATCTCTGTTGTCTCTGCCATTTACTGATTTTTGTTTCGGTTTATGGAATCCAAAACATTCCTATATAATCTGAAGTCGTGCTGTTCTCCTTGGCAGTGGAAACCTAGATGGCATCTCAGTGGAGGTGCTGGAAACAGTGGCGAGTGATCCATTAAATTGGGCCTTAGTGGAATGAAAAGAGAATATGTTGTTCTGTGAGAGAACGGTAGGGTCAGAGCAGAGGGGACTGAGAGGGAATGAAAGTGGGTACGCAGCCTTCCAACATGGGTGGAACCCATGTTGGAAGGACAGTGGAAGACACGCTGGAGGTTCTGGTTATTGGGAAGGAATGGCTCACAGTGTTCTATGTTCTTAATTCTAGAATCGTCTGAAGTGCAGAATGTGGGCCCATATTTCTTGGGTTTAAATGATCTAAGTCTATGTGTTTTTATTTTATTTCCTGAGTCAACTGTGAAAGGTTTGGTAGGGGAGGCATTGGGTTACAGGAGGGGTGTGGGGGCAGATGGGGTACAGTGACTGATCATGGTTGGAAAAGCTTCTATTAGAATTGCTCTATCTTTAGTAACTGCATCATAACTTACAAAGAAACAAATCTTCATCTTGTGAACAAAGCCAAAAACCTTACTGTGTCTCACCCTGTGCAAGAATGGCAAATCTGAGAAATTGCTTTGATGCATCAGCACAAAGGAGGCAGGTTTAGTCTTGCATAAGATATAGGTAGGAGTGACAGAAAACAAAGGGAAATTGGCCATTTGACATTTAAATTTATACAGATACATTGGATGGACAGTGGAGAGTAGAATGATACAGTATTCCAAAGGACTCTGGAGTTCTATCCTGCCAGTTGATAGATTGGGATGGTACAAAATGCATGAATAGGGTTGATTTATGTAATCAATTAGAATTAATTTAAAGATCATGAGCTTTATGAAGGGAGGCATTTAAATGTATTTTTATTTTACTTCTAAAAAGTATATGGCTTCAGCGGGTCACCCCAACAACACTCCTCACTCAACATGTTTTTCAACCTGCTTCTATCTCCAAGCAAGATGCCATCGAAATGGCTACATTCGACACCATGACTTCAGGAGGCGTCACTGGTAAGTTGCAGCCTGATAGGTTCTGCCCTAAAATGAGCTTCAACAAGTGACTTTCAAATAAGAGGCTACTTTATCCAGCGTGAAATAATTTTTTTTAAAATGTTGGAAATTGCTGGTTATGCAGAATCTCTGGGGAGATAGAAACATCACTGTTACCGTATGGGAAGATGATCCTTTATCAGTATTTGAGAAAGGTGAATGTGCAGGAGAAAAAAGTACGGCAAGTGGAATACAAGAGGGATTAAATAAAGAAAGGAATGAGGTACAAGGCAGGATAATAGGGCAAGTAAGCAAGTGAAACGTAGTGTACTGAATGTGTAAATGAGTGTAGCAGGAGCAACGGAAGTTAATTTTTAAAAGCTGTAATGTTTTTAATGCAAATGTTAGATGGCATTCCTGGAGTCTGTTGCTTTTCATAGAAACATAGAAAACCTAGAGCACAATACAGGCCCTTCGGCCCACAAAGCTGTGCTGAACATGTCCTTACCTTAGAAATTACTTAGGGTTACCCATAGCCCTCTACGTTTCTGAGCTTCATGTACCTGTCCAGGAGTCTCTTAGAAGACCCTATTGTATCCCCCTCCACTACCGTCGCCAGCAGCCCATTCCATGCACTCACCACTCTCTGCATTAAAAAAAAACTTACCTCTGACACCTCCTCTGTACCTACTTTCAAGCACCTTAAAACTGTGCCTTCTCGTGCTAGCCATTTCAGCCCTGGGAAAAAGCCACTGACTATCCACACGATCAATGCCTCTCATCATCTTATACACCTCTATCAGGTCATCTCTCATCCTCCGTCGCTCCAAGGAGAAAAGGCCGAGTTCACTCAACCTATTCTCATAAGGCATGCTCCCCAATCCAGGCAACATCCTTGTAAATCTCCTCTGCACCCTTTCTATGGTTTCCACATTCTTCCTATAGTGAGGCGACCAGAACTGAACACAGTACTCCAAGTGGGTCTGACCAGGGTCCTATATAGCTGCAACATTACCTCTCGGCTCCTACGCTCAATCCCATGATTGATGAAGGCCAATGCACCGTATGCTTTCTTAACCACAGAGTCAACCTGCACAGCAGCTCTGAGTGTCCTGTGTACTCGGACCTCAAGATCCCTCTGATCCTCCACAGTGTCAAGAGTCTTATCATTAATGCTATATTCAGTCATCATATTTGACCTACCAAAATGAACCACCTTTTATCCCTTACTCACTCTTCCTTCAGTTAGTCCTGACGAAGGGTCTCGGCCTGAAACGTCGACTGCACCTCTTCCTATAGATGCTGCTTGGCCTGCTGCGTTCACCAGCAACTTTGATGTATGTTCCACCTTTTATGTGTTTAGTCACATCCTCAAAAAATTCAATCAGGCTCGTAAGGCATGACCTGCCTTTGACAAAGCCATGCTGACTATTCCTAATCATCTTATGCCTCTCCAAATGTTCATAAATCCTGCCTCTCAGGATCTCCTCCATCAACTTACCAACCACTGAAGTAAGATTCACTGGTCTATAATTTCCTGGGCTATCCCTACTGCCTTTCTTGAATAAGGGAACAACATCCGCAGCCCTCCAATCCTCTGGAACCTCTCCTGTCCCCATTGATGATGAAAAGATCATCGCCAGAGGCTCAGCAATCTCCTCCCTCGTTTCCCACAGTAGCCTGGGGTACATCTCATCCGGCCCCGGTGACTTATCCAACTTGATGCTTTCCAAAAGCTCCAGCACATCCTCTTTCTTAATGTCTACATGTTCAAGCTTTTCAATCTGCTGTAAGTCATCCCTACAATCACCAAAATCCTTTTCCGTAGTGAATACTGAAGCAAAGTACTCATTAAGTACCTCTGCTATCTCCTCCAGTTCCATACACTTTTCCACTGTCACACTTGATTGGTCCTATTCTCTCACGTCTTATCCTCTTGCTCTTCACATACTTGTAGAATACCTTGGGGTTTTCCTTAATCTTGTCTGCCAAGGCCTTCTCATGGCCCCTTCCGGCTCTCCTAATTTCTTTCTTAAGCTCCTTCCTGCTAGCCTTATAATCTTCTAGATCTCTGTCATTACCTAGTTTTCTTTGAACCTTTCGTAAGCTCTTCTTTTCTTCTTGACTAGATTTACAACAGCCTTTGTACACCATGGTTCCTGTACCCTACCATCCTTTCCCTGTCTCATTGGAACATACCTATGCAGAACCCCATGCAAATATCCCCTGAACATTTGCCACATTTCTTCCGTCCATTTCCCTGAGAACATATGTTCCCAATTTGTGCTTCCAAGTTCTTGCCTGATAGCCTCATATTTCCCCTTACTCCAATTAAACGCTTTTCTAACTTGTCTGTTCCTATCCCTCTCCAATGCAATGGTAAAGGAGATAGAATTGTGATCACTATCTCCAAAATGCTCTCCCACTGAGAGACCTGACACCCGACCAGGTTCATTTCCCAATACAGCCTCTCCTCTTGTAGGCTTATCTACATATTGTGTCAAAAAACTTTCATTGGAATGTTTGGGCCTGAATGACGGTGGGATGAAAATTTCAGATTATTAGATGCTGTAATATTGAGTGGATCTATGGTGCAGAGAAGATGGCAAATTTGTTTCTCCAATATAAGCGGCAAGTATACAATTTTTAAAAAAGCTAGAAAGAATTTTAAACTCTTTATAGAAAATTGCTGCTCATCTGAAAAGTGTATTTGTTGTCCTTCATTCAACACACACCCATGCAAAAATATTTATTTATTTGCCTTGAGCAACTCCATCACTAATTGCAAATTCTTCCCAATTTTGCAGATGGTTATCGGACTGATGACCGAGAAGAAGTTGTAGTTGGTTGGCAAGAGAAGCTATTCAGCCAGGTGATTTATCTTTAAAACTACTGTGAACTACAGTGACTAATTTCTGAAGCTCCTTTTTAAGGAAAGAATATATTTGAGGCATTAAATGCAAAATACTTAAGTTTACACTTGTGCCATACAATGCAATTTTTAGAAACAAATAACTAGAGCTTTCATATTAGGAGCAGCTCAATCAAAAGACTTCAATATGATCAAGTTTTTTTTTGTTGATCATATACCTGATCATATTAAAGTCTTTTGTCTGGATTAAATGAGCACATGGTCGGTGACCAGTGGTGTTCTGCAGGGATCTGTTCTCGGATCTCTCCTCTTTGTGATTTTTATAAATGACCTGGATGAGGAAGTGGAGGGATGGGTTAGTAAATTTGCTGATGACACAAAGGTTGGGGGTGTCGTGGATAGTGTGGAGGGCTGTCAGGGTTTACAGTGGGACATCGATAAGCTGAGAAGTGGCAGATGGACTTCAACACAGATAAGTATGAAGTGGTTCATTGTGGTAGGTCTAATTTGAACACGGAATGTAATATTAACGGTAAGACTCTTGGCAGTGTGGAGGATCTGAGACATCTTGGGGTCCGTGTCATTAGGACACTCAAAGCCGCTGCGCAGATTGACAGTGTTGTTAAGAACGCCTATGATGTGTTGGCATTCATCAACCGTGGGATTGAGTTCAAGAACCGTGAGGTAATGTTACAGCTGTATAAGACCTTGGTCAGCCACTTGGAGTACTGTGTTCAGTTCTGGTCACCTCACTACAGGAAGGATGTGGATACTATAGAGAGTGCAGAGGAGATTTACAAGGATGTTGCCTGGATTGGAGGGTGTACCTTATGAGAATAGGTTGAGTGCAGTTGGCCTTTTCTCCTTGGAGCGATGGAGGATGAGAGGTGACCTGATAGAGGTGTATAAGATGATGAGGGGCATTGATCGTGTGAATAGCCAGAGGCTTTTTCGCAGGGCTGAAGTGGCTAACATGATGGGGCATAGTTTTAAGGTGTTTGGAAATAGATGCCGAGTGGATGTCAGGGAAAATTTTTTCACACAGAGTGGTGGTTGCATGGAATGTACTGCCGGCAGCAGTGATGGAAGTGGATACAATAGGGATTTTTAAGAACCTCTTAGATAGGTATATGGAGCTTAGAACAACAGATAGCTATGCGGTAGGGAAATTCTGGGCAGTCTCTAGAGTAGTTACATGGTCGGCACAACATTGTGGGCCAAAGGACTGCTAATGTGCTGTAAATTTTTATGTTTTATGTGTGATACTGGGTCTGCAACTTAGATTCTCCTGTTATAGCTGCCAGTGAAAAGATGGTCTACTCTTAGCAGGACATTAAGTTTGGAAGATGAGACTAATGACCTTTCCTGTGTGAAGCTGGTTTTGTAACCACCCCATTGATACTGAATAGAAATGGGATTTTCTCAGCATCTTAATTAATGGCTGTAAAGTTTGCTACAATTCCTTCACCACCTGCACATGTCTACCCTCTCTGTTCCATCCCTCATAATTTCCAAATTCATTATGATCAAAAAGCAGCATGTCGGTCCTTAGCTGGACAAGGTTAGAAGATCGGAAGTAAACCTAAAGTACTGTTTTCAATTTTAGTTTGAAATTGACCTATTCAAGAATGACTATGCCTGCCAGAGTCCGCTGGACCATCAATACCAAAATGAGATCCTGCGCTTGGAGGAAACTGGAGAGAGAAAGAATCACAGAATCTTTACTTACACTGACTTTGACCGCTATACCAGCACCGAAGAGGTACCGATTCTAATTGCTCCCTTTTCTTAGACTTGAGAGAAATAAACTTATTTTAACATAATACAGGTTGACCTTCACTAATCTGGCACTATTGGGACCTGAGGAGTGCCGGATTAGTGAAAATGCCGAATTACAGAAGGATCACATTAAGCAAAATCAGTGCCTGGATTATTGAAGGAACTGGATTACAGGTAGTCGGATTAGTGAGGGTCAACCTGTACCGTCTATCCTCAGGTTAAGAACATCTGTTTATGGACATCCGTGCATAAGATTGAGCTCCCATAGTGTTAAATTCAGTGTCCAATGTATGTATATACATTCATTCCTATAAATGCCACAGTTAGGTTTTCCTCCGCCTCTCCCTCCCTGCACTTTTGCCCAGCAACATGTATATCTATTACTGTGTGAAATACTTAAGAAAGAAGGGAAGAAAAATATTGCCGGTAAATAGTAGAGAGAAGCAGGTGGGAGGACAGATAGTAAAAGTTCTGATGAAGAGCCTCTTTACTGACATGAAAGTGTCTGATTAGAAGAACATACAGGCATAAAGTACAACTTGCCTGGGAGGCCCGTGTTCCTATAGGGAAGCAGTAAATGGTGAGAGCAGCGGAAGCTGAAGGCCAGAAGTGACGTGGAAATTTGGGGAATGTCCATGGTAAATAACAAATGGATTTTAGGGATGTAACCAAATTGCTGTTTATCTTTCATCCAAGATGATCAAAAAAAATTGAATTGATTAAGCTATTATTGTAATTGCTGTTGTAAGAAAGATGTTGGCTTGGACCCTGAAGAGCTTAAGTTCAGGTTTTCCTCTCCTCCTCTCTGGGTAAAGAAGTTTCTCCTGAATTTCCATTTGAGTTCATAGTGACCAAATCTTTAAGATTTGCTTCTGCTCTCACCTGCAGATTATCTGCATCAATCTGTGAAACCCTGTAACATGTGTTAGTGCTTCAGTCTTTTGGGTGGAAAATATCCCCAACCTACTTGGTCTTTATTGAAAATTTCTCAATTCTGGTATTAGTCAAAGATCTTTTATTAATCCATGTCTTTTTGCACATTCTCCAGTGCATTTTAATCATTTTTATAGAGGGCAACCACAACTGGTGTATTTAATTTAGTTTGCCATAAATGTAACATAGTTTTAAATGTTGTAACCCTGTATTTTAAATAAAAGCCTCAGTGCATTTCCCATAATATGTAACGGCTCTGGGTAAAAACAGACTTCTCTGAACAGAAGGCTAAAATTAACTGATTGCCAAATAATGTGCAGTTTTGATTAAATGTGCCCTTATCACAGCACTGTAAGATGATGACTACATCAGCAATGGAGACTCCATCCTACCTGACAGAGAGAATGTCACATGTTCGACGCAGGAGGCAGGAGCGCAGAATTATGTAAGTGAGTGGGAGACACATTGGATCTTTCTGTTATTAAAGTTTATTTGATATTCCATAAAATGTGGTGTGACTTGCCTTGGCTTTATATATTGTGCAATATTTTTCAAAAATTGTGTTGAATCTTTCTTTGTGCATATGTTATTGCTGAGCATCCCAGCTGTGTTTGAATTGTGAAGAATGAGAAGTGATCTCAGACCCAAAATGTAAAATTTTGAATCAGCTTGACAGAGCAGATGTGGAGTTGATATTTTCCTCCTGACTGGGAAGTCTTAGAATCTCGGGTCACAGTCTTAGAATGCAGGGTCAGTATTCACAACCACAATTGAAAAAAGATCTTACAGAGTGAATTTTTGGAATTTGCTTATGAGGGCTGTGGAGACTCCGTTTTTAATTATATTCATCCACAGAAATTGGTAGATTTTTAGATATTAAAGAAACAAGGGAAAGAGACATTGAGCTAAATGACTAATTGGTGGAGTGGGCATGAAGGATGACTGGCCTGCTCATGCTTCCATTTCTATGTTGGCATATTCTTCCTCTAAAAATGCTGCTGATTTTATTCTTTACAATCGTTTCCCCTTTGTGATAGGAGCATATTGATCCAGGCTGGGACTAAGACACAGCAGCCTGATCTGGGCTCCATTATGTTTTTACAGTGGAAATACTGCACTTGCAAGAAGCACTTGATTTAGCCTGAAGTCATTAGTCTTGGGATGAAGCTCCTTTACTTTGCACAAATGACATCCTCAACCCCAATCTAGAGGATTCATTTTCCTAATCTATTCCTCCCCATTTCACCATCTCATTCCATCACAATGCCACAGTTCCTATCCTAAAACATAAAAATCGTTGTTTAAATTTGTGATGCATATTACTTGAAAGGTTGAAATGGAAATGTTTCAATCCATTTCCTCCTAAAGATAGTTCAGACCTTAACTTCACTTTTGAACTGAGTCCTAGAGATCTGTTTATAACCCATTTTATCACCTTGCTTCCTGGAGAGGACCAGTAAGTCAGTTTATGATTTGCATGCAAGTGACACTGAATCCTAATGTAACCATTCCCCCGCTCCTTGTAATGAGATAACTAACTCAGTGCAGGCCAATATTGTCATACAAATCTACCTTCATGTTAACTCTGCAGGGAAGGGAAGATTCCAAGATCTCGGATCATAACCTGGGAGCCGACTGAAGAGTTTGTGAGAAGCAATCATGTTCTGAATACTCCAGTGCAAACCATGTACATCGTGGGAGATCTGGGGCCTTATGGAAAGTGGGTCTTTCATCTCAGAAACCCATTTTAAATTACAGTTGGTAAAATTAATTGCTATTTCAGTTATTTATTATGTTCTATGTGTTCAGGCTGGGACACCGTGAGCATGAGTATATATTGTGTACCATTAAGATGGACGGCAATGGAGTTCTCTCCGTTAAACCAGACTTCAATGATTCTAAAGCAGCCTACAGGCAAGTACTGTGCTCAGATTAGTGTGTGTACTGCTACCAGTCATCAATATTCATCTTTCTTACCATCACATTTTCAACATGTTTCTGTAGGTAAATTCCATGTCCAGGACATACTTCTGTTCTGTATGCCATTCTCAGTTTCTATCTTAATGAATTCTATTTTGTAATAGGTTTGAATCATGAGAACTTTCTAAACACATGGGCTTACAAGCCATGTGGAACCTGTCCTCCGAATCTATCCCTTTGTCTTGTGAATCTGTGTTGCACCACTTACACGGCTAATGGATTCCGATGCCTAAAACTAAACCCAGAAGTCTGGGTGAGTTCTAGCAAGATTCTTTGCAAAGGAAGTGTAATTGTTTCCCTTTGCTATTGCAGCCTTTTGCAAATAGACTAATATTTCATTAGTCTATCGTATTGCATTTTGTACCTGTTCATTCTCTCTTAATAGCATACCACGGTGCTAGAAAGTTTGTGAATTCTGTAGAATTTTCTGTTGCTGCATAAATATGACCTATAATTTGATCAGATCTTCACACGTCCTAAAACTAGTTTTTAAAAAAGAACCCAATTAAATAAATAACACAAAAGACATTATGCTTGTTCATTTGAACATTGTCCCAGAAGCCTTGTTGAACATCCAGGTGGTCTTTTGCAAACTTGAGATGTGTAGCACTGTTTTTGTTTTAGAGAGCAGTGGTTTCCTCCATGGTGTCCTTCCATGAACACCATTCCTGTTCAGTATTTTTCTTATAGTGGACTCATGAACAGAGACTTTAGCAGGTTCTAAAGATCTCTGCAGGTCTTTTGCTGTTACCCTTGTGTTCTTTTTCACCTCCTTCAGCATTGCACATTGTGCTCTTGGTGTGATCTTTGCAGGATGCCCACTCTTAGGGAGAGTAGCAACAGTATTGAGTTTCCTCCATTTGTAGGCACTTTCTCTTACTGTGGACAGATGAACACTCTAGTCTTTAGGAATGCTTTTGTAGCCTTTTCCATCTTGCTGCATCTCTACAGTTCTTCTTCTAAGGTCCTCTGAAAGTTGTTTTGATCGAGACATGGTGCACACAAACAGATCTTTCTTGAGAAGAGCAGGCTCTGTCAGTAAGCTGACTGTGTGTCTTTTTTATAGGGCAGGGCACCTCTACAATCAGAATCAAAACCAGGTTTATTATCACCGACATGTGTCACGAAATTTGTTCACTTAGCAGCAGCAGTTCAATGCAATACATAATATAGAAGAAAGAAAAAACACAAAATAAAATAATAAAAAATAAATTACTGTATACGTATACTGAACAGATTAAAAATTGTGCAAAAAACAGAAATAATATATATTAATAAGGTGAGGTAGTGCCCAAGGGTTCAATGTCCATTTGGGAATCAGATGGCAGGGGGGAAGAAGCTGTTCCTGAATCGCTGAGTGTGTGCCTTCTACCTGAAGGTAACAGTGAGAAAAGCACACGCCCTGGGTGCTGGAAGTCCTTAGTAATGGTAATGGACGCTGTCTTTCTGAGACACCGCTCCTTGAAGATGTCCTGGGTATTTTGTAGGCTAGTACCCAAGATGGAACCGATTTAAAATTACAACCCTCTGCAGTAGCCCCCCCCCCCCACCCCGCCATACCAGCCTGGCAGAATGCTTTCCACGGTACATCTTTAGAAGTTTTTGAGTGCATTTGTTGACAAACCAAATCTCTTCAGACTCCTAATGAAGTACAGCCGCTGTCTTGCCTTCTTTATAACTGCATCGATATATTGGGACCAGGTTAGATCCTCAGAGATCTTAACACCCAGGAGCTTGAAACTGCTGACTCTCTCCACTTCTGATCCCTCTATCACCCACACCTCCAATTTCGTCTCATGGATTGGAACATCTAACTCCAAATAGCTTTTGTAGAAGGCATTACCCCAGAGGTTCACATACTTTTTCCTACAAATACATGAAATATTGCATCATTTTTCTCAATAAATAAATGAGCAAGTGAGTTATTTGTTTAATTGGGTTCTCTTTATCTAGTTTTAGGACTTGTGTGAAGATCTGATCCCATTTTAGGTCATATTTGTGCAGGAATAGTCAGAATTCTACAAGGTTCACAAACTTTTTGGCACCACTTTTTGTACCTGGTTAATTTTCCTCCTCCACAACTCATAGTCTTTCAATGTTAAGAAATGATCTCTAGAGGTAAAAATCTTACCTCAAGATTTACACTACAAATATGCATATCATTCAGCATCTGAAAGAGACAGTCTAAGAATTGGTTGGATGTCCTTGAGAAGTGGCTCAGTTACCTTGAGGAATCTCTTTTAACTGGATTCATTGGTGATGGAGTCCCGCTATATTCATGGCTGCTACAGATAATGGAACCATTTATTAAACAATTCAGAATATGGAATACTAGTAAGGTATTAAATTCTATACTGAGGCCGGCCCATTTCATTGTACACGCAGCTGTTAAGTTATCATTTCTCACTTCCTATCTGATTTCCCAGTGATAATTGCAGACTTATAATATGTGTGGAGCAGTTTGTATGCAGTGAGCAACTCTTCCTGTTGTTTGAAAAACTAGTAACAGGAATACAAGAGCATATCTCTCATTGATATAGCACTTTTGGAGATCCTTCCTTTGTACTTTTAGGAAGGAGCACACAGATAAAAGAATAAAGAAATTTTCTTTACTGAGAGAATTCATAGGCTTGTTTTTGCTGGCCCTGTAGAATGGATATTAGATTTGCAGCCCCAAAACACTGTCATTTAGCTCTAGGTATATTATTTAACTCTTTTTTAAAAAATATTTGCACAGTTAGAACAGTAGAGATTTCTGACAGGATAGTTGAATGCTTCCCTTGTGAGATGTGGGAAGGCAGCAAGACCTCCAGTGTCCCTGACGACTTCACCTACAGGAAGTGCTTCCAGTTTTAGGTTCTAACACTGCGTTAAGGAGATGGAGCTGGAAATGGATGAACTCCGGATCATTCGGGAGGCTGAGGATATTCAAAGAAGTTCAAAGGTTCATTTATTATCAAAGCACGTATCCATATAGAGGACAGCTCTGAAGTTTGTGTTTCTCCAGATTGCTATGAAACATAGAAAAAATATGAAAAGTCATTAAAAGAGAAACATCAACCCTCCCCCAGCCCGTACAAAAAAGAACGGCACCCCGATCATCGACCTCCCCCCCCACCTGCAAAAAGCAGAATAAAAGGGTGATAGACAGGACATAAAGAGAGGTAGTTACACCCAAGGTGCAGGATACAAGAGACTGGGTGACAGTCAAGAAAGGGAGAGCGTTAAACAGCCAGTGCAGAGTACCCCTGTGGCCACCCACCTCAACAACAGGTATACCACTTCGGATGCTGTTTGCGGGGGGGGGGGGTAATGAAGGGGGGAAGAAATGACCTAGCAGAGGAAAATCATGGTGGTCTGGTTTCTGGTGCTGAGTATGGGTCTGTTACTCTGTGACTCAGAAGGGAACTGGGGAGAAGAGCTAGCTGTGATAAGGGATTTGTTAGCACTGTAAAGTGCCTATATTATAGACCATCCAGCAGTCCATGGGACTTAGAGGAACAAAACGCAGACTGTTGCAAGAAACAGAAGATACTTATAGTAGATTATTTAAATTTTCCACATATTGACTGGGACTCATATAGTGTAGAAGGACTAGATGGAATAGAGTTTGTCAAAAGTGTTCAGGAAAGTTTCCTTAATCAATACATAGAAGTCCCAACGAGACAGTGTGTAACTGGTCCACAAGTTGAGATTCTAAATTGGAGAAAGGCCAATTTTGATGGTATCAGAAAGGATCCGGCAAGTATGGATTGGGACAAGCTGTTTTCTGGTAAAGGTGTACTTGGTAAGAGGGAGGCCTTTTAAGAGTGAAATTTTGGGAGTACAAAAATTGTATGTGCCTGTCGGAATAAAAGGTATTAAGATGAGAGGTTGAGGAAACATTGGTTTTCAAGAGATATTGAGGTCCCAGTTCAGAAAAAAAATGGTTTATAGTAGGTATAGGCAGGTAGGGTCAAATAGGTACTTTATGGAGTATATGAAATACAAGAGAACACTGAAGAAAGAAATCTGGAAGGCTAAAAGAAGGCACAAGGCTCATCTAGCAGGCAAAGTGAAGGCGAATCCTCAGAGATTTTACAGATATGTTAAGAGCACAAGGATTGCAAGGGACAAAATTGGTCCTCTGGAAGATCAGAATGGTAATCTATGCATGGAGCCAAAAGAAATGGGGAAGATCTTAAATGGATTTTTTTTGTATCTTTATTTACTCGGGAGATGGATACAGAGTCTGTAGAAGTGAAGAAAAGCAGCAGTGAGGTCAAGGACCGCATACAGATTGCAGAGGTAGAGGTGTTTTTTTTGTCTTGAGGCAAATTAGGGTGGATAAATCCCCAGGTCCCGAAAGGTATTCCCTCACACCCTGTAGGAGGCATGCAGAATTTGCAGGGGCCCTAGCAAAAACATTTAAATCAAAGTTAGTGACATTTGAGGAACCAGAGGGTTGGAAGCTAGCTCTTGTTCTGCTTTTTAAGAAAGGCTGTAAAAATAAACCAGGAAATTATAGGCTGGTAAGCCTAACATAAGTAGTGAGAAGGTTATTGGAAGGTATTCTCAGGGACTGCAAATATAAGTATTTGGATAATGAGAGATAGTCAGCATGGCTTTGTGCATGATAAGTTGTATCTAATCAATCTTAGTTTTTTAAGGAACTTACCAGGAAAGTTGATGAAAGATAGGGTAAATGCAAGCAGGCTTTTTCCACTGACGTTGGTGAGACTACAGCTAGAGATCATGGGTTAAAGGTGAAAGGTGAAAATTTTAAGGGGAACATGAGAGGAAGCTCGATTCAGAAGGTTGTGAGAATTTGGAATGTGCTGTCAGTAAAAGTTGGGCATACCAGCTCGATTTCAGCTTAAAAGAGAAGTTTGGACAGGTACATGGATGGCAGGGGAATGAAGGGTATGGTTTAGGTACAGGTGATCGATCTAGGCAGTTTAAATGGTTCAGCACAGACTAGATGGGCCAAAGGGCCTGTTTCTATGCTGTACTTTTCAATGACTCTGTGCATTTAGTTTCATTGATCTTCACAGTCATCTGATTGCTCCTGTTTGGAAGAGACTGCTTTTTGCACTGCACAGTACACTTATTTAACTGATTAGGGAAAGTGAGCAGGAGATAGATAGGAGCTATAAGGAGTTAGTCTGCAGGAGTTAGATAAGTGGGTGACTGTCAGGGAAGGGATGGGAAGAGCTCAGGTAGTGGAGAGCACCCCTGTGGCCATCACCCTCAGTGATTGTTATCTCATTTTGGATGCTGTTGAGGAGGGTGACCTGACAGAGGACGGCCACGGCGATCGGGTCTCTGGCACTGAGCCTGGTTCTGTGATGCAGAAGGGAGAGAAGAAGATGAGGAATGCGGCAGTCATATGGGATTCCATAGTGAGGGGAACAGACAGGAGGTTCTGTCAGCTTGATGGAGATACCCACATGGTGTGTTGCCTCCCAGGTGCCAGGGTATGGGATGTCTCGGATCAGGTGCAGAGTATTCTGAAGGGAGAGGGTGAACAGCTAGAAGTCTTGGTACCCGTTGGTACCAATGACATAGGTAGAAAAAGGAAGGGGTCCTGAAGAGAGAATACAGAGAGTTGGGTAGGAAGCTGAAAATCAGGACTTCCAGGGTAGTAATCTCGGGATTGCTGCCTGTGCCACGTGCTAAAGAGCGCAAGAATAGCATGATCAGACATATTAATGCATGGCTGAGAGACTGGTGTTGGGGGCAGGGCTTCGGGTTCCTGGATCATTGGGGCATCTTCTGGGGGAGGTATGACCTGTGCAAAAAGGACGGGTTACACCTGAATCCAAAGGGGGTCCAATATCCTAGCAGGCAGGTTTAATAGAGCTGTTAGGGAGGGTTTAAACTAATTTGGCAGGGGGATGGGAACTGGAGTGATAGGGCTGAGGAAGGGGAATACAGAAATAAATCAAAGATAGCATGTAATAGAGATGATAGAAAGGACAGGCAGGAAATGAGGCATAATGACAGCCAGTAGGATGAGTTATAGGGCAATAGAGGCATGGTGCAGTTAAAACAGAAAGCAACAAATACTGGACTGGAGGTGTTGTATTTGAATGCACACAGCATAATAAAATGGACAATCTTGAAATTCAGCTACAGTTTTGGAAAGTATGATGTTGTGGCTATTTCTGAAACTTGGCTAAAGGATGGTTGCCATTGGGAGTTGAATGCCCAAGGATATACGGTGTATCGGAAAGATGGGTTAGTAGACCGAGGGGGTGGTGTGGCCCTGTGTATAAGAAATAATGTTAAATCATTAAAAAGGGACGACATAAGATCGGAAGGTCTCTATGGTTGAGTTAAGAAATGGTAAGGGTAAAAGGACCCTAATGGCAGTTGTATAAAAGTCTGTCCTGAGCCTTGTGGCCCATCAGGCCGGTGCTTATGCTGGTTTCTGTGGTGTGAAGCGAGTGAGAGTACGAGAGCCCCCCCCCCCCCCCGGATAGGACGCCAGTCTATTGCGAGGTTAACCCCCAACGTTTGCCAGTGCCCCTTTTCAGCTGGGTGGACTGAAACAGTGTGTGATTAAGTGCCTTGCTCAAAGACACAACATGCTGCCTTGACTGAGACTGGCCGAGAATGGCAGTTGTATACAGGCCTCCAAAAAGCAGCTAGGATGTGGATTACAAATTACAACAGGAGGTAGAAAAGGCGTGTCAGAAGGGCAATGTCATGATAATCGTTGGGGATTTTAACATGCGAGTGGATTGGGAAAACCAGGCCAGTACTGGACCTCAAGAGAGAGAATTTGTAGAATGTCTAAGGGATGGCTTGTTGTTGAGCCCACTAGGGGTTCAGCTGTGCTGGATTGGGTGTTGTGCAACGATCCGGAGGTGATAAGAGAGCATAAGGTTAAGGAACCCTTGGGGAACAGTGATCACAATTTGATCGAGTTCACTTTAAAATTTGAGAAGCGGAAACTAAATTCCAATGTGTCGATATTTCAGTGGAATAAAGGAAATTACAATGGCATGAGAGGGGAACTGGCCAAGGTTGACTGGAAAGGGACACCAGCAGGAAGGACAGCAGAGCAGCAATGTCTGGAGTTTCTGCGAAAAATGAGGGAAGTGCAAGACAGGTATATTCCAAATAAGAAGAAATTTTTGAATGGAAGAAGGATACTACTGTGGCTGACAAGTGAAGTCAGAGCCAAAGTAAAACAAAAGAGAGGGCATACAAGGAAGCCAAAGCTAGAGGGAAGATAGAGGATTGGGAAGCTTTTTAAAAACTTGCAGAAGGAAACTAAGAAGGTCATTAGGAAGGAAAAGATGAATTATGAAAGAAAGCTGGCGACTAAAATCAAGGTACTGAAAGCTTTTTTAAGTCTATGAAATGTTAAAGAGAGTTGATGGTAGATATAGGACCAGTAGAAGATGAAGCTGGAGATATTGTAATGAGAGCCGCAGAGATGGCAGAGGAACTGAATGCATATTTTGCATCAGTCTTCATAGTGGAAGACATCTGCAGTATACTGGACATTCAAGAGTGTCAGGGAAGTGAAGTATGTGCAGTGAAAATTATGCCTGAGAAGGTGCTCAGGAAGCGTAATGGTCTGAGGGTGGATAAATCTCCTGGACCTGATGGAATGCACCCTCGGGTTCTGAAGGAAGTAGCTGGAGAGATTGCGGAGGCATTAACAATGATCTTTCAAGAATCAATAGGTTCTGGCATTATACTGGATGGCTGGAAAATTGCAAATGTTACTCTGCTGTTTAAGAAGGGTGGGAGGCAGCAGAAAGGAAACTATAGACCTGTTCGCCTGATATCAGTGGTCGAGAATTTGTTGGAGTCGATTGTTAGGGATGAGATTACGGAATTCCTGGAGGCATGTGACAAGATAGGCCAAAGCCAGCATGGTTTCCTGAAAGGAAAATCCTGCCTGACTAACCTACTGCAATTTTTTTGAGGAAATTACAAGCAGGGTAGACAAAGGAGATGTAGTAGATGTGGTGTACTTGGATTTTCAAAAGGCTTTTGACAAGCTGCTGCACATGAAGCTACTTAGTAAGATCCGAGCACATGGAATTACAGTGGTGTTACTAGCATGGGTGGAGCATTGGCTGATCGGCAGAAAACAATGAGTGGGAATAAAGGGATCTTATTCTGGCTGGCTGCCGGTTACCAGTGGAGTTCCACAGGGGTTGATGTTGGGACCACTGCTTTTTTGGCCTATGGGATTAATGGATTTGTGGCTAAATTTGCTGATGATTCAAAGATAGGTGGAGGAGCGGGTAGTGTTGAGGAAACAGAGCCTGCAGAGAGACTTAGATAGTTTAGGGGAATGGGCAAAGAAGTGGCAAATGAAATACAATGTTGGAAAGTGTATGGTCATGCACTTTGGTGGAAGAAATAAAGAAATAAACGGGCAGACTATTATTTAGATGGGGTGAGAATTCAAAATGCAGAGGTGCAAAGGAACTTGGGAGTCCTTGTGCCGGATACCCTAAACGTTAACCTCCAGGTTGAATTGGTGGTAAAGAAGGCGAATGCAATGTTGGCATTCATTTCTAGAGGTATAGAATGTAAGAGCAGGGATGTGATGTTGAGGCTCTATAAGGCACTCGTGAGACCACGCGTGGAGTATTGTTTGCAGTTTTGGGCTCCTTACTTTAGAAAGGATATACTGACATTGGAGAGGGTTCAGAGAAGATTCATGACAATGATTCTAGGAATGAAAGGGTTACTGTATGAGGAACATCTGGCAGCTCTTGGGCTGTATTCCCTGGAGTTCAGGAGAATGAGGGGTGATCTCATAGAAACATTCCAAATGTTAAAAGACCTGAACAGTTTAGATACGACAACGTTATTTCCAATGATAGGGGAGTCTAGGACAAGAGGGCACGACTTCAGGATTGAAGGACGTCCATTTAGAACAGAGATGTGGAGAAATTACTTTAATCAGAAGGTGGTAAATCCGTGGAATTTGTTGCCATGAGTGGCTGTGGAGGCCAAGTCATTGGGTGTATTTAAGGCAGGGATAGATGGGTTCTTGATTAGCCAAGGCATCAAAGGGTATGGGGAGAAGGCAGGGGAGTGGGGATGACTGGAAGAATTGGATTAGTCCGTGATTGAATGCCGGAGCAGACTCAATTGGCCAAATGGCATACTTCTGCTCCTATATCTTATGGTCTTATGATTAATAAATCCTAAATTAGCGTGTCGGCTATCATAATCTGGTAGTGCGATTATGTATTCAATGAAAGCAAGAATCTGTTTATATATGGTGAAGTGGGATTTCTCTTTCAGATGCTATGCTATCTATTTCCAGTTGAATAAAATAATTTGGCATTTTTGTCAGATTTTTGCAATCCACGGCACACTAAGTTTGCATGTTTATCTGAAAATTCTTTTGAAGAGCTGATAGAGTATCTGCAATATCTTGTATAGCTGAGATCCATAACTTTTCATTGCTTAATTCTGTTTTTCTACATGCTTGCTGTGAGTAGGATTGAGACAGAGGGAGAGAAGAGGGATCTGTGGTTATACACCATTCAAAATGTATCTGCTGATGCCCAACCTGAAGAGCAGAACAGGGAGAAAAACCTTCTCAAAGATGTAAGAGTAATCTGTTTTTAATACTGTTGATTCTTGTTTTCCTCTCCCAACCTTTTACACAAGTGATGTTTGGATGGGGATTCTAAGATATAGTTGAAGATGTTTCTAGACAGCACAAAAGATTTAAGATGTGGCTGAGCAGGTCAGCAGAGAAGCATTGCTGTGAACCATAGCTTCAGCCTCCTTATTTATCTTACTCTCATGATCTGACTTTCTTGTGTGCTTTAAGTTAAAGTATCCACAGCAAACAACAATGGCACAATCCAGATCCAGACCTGTCCGAGAAAATCAGTAGCACTGGCTAAATTCCCATTATCTGTTCCCTTTCCTGCTCTAAGTCGAGTTACCCACCTACTTCAAGCAGGTTTCAAGTGTACTGGTGTCTAAGAAGAACGTCATGCGTCAAGTACCATTATCCAGTAGCGCGTATGTACACTGTGATGAAGTGTTTTGAGAGGTTGGTGATGAAGCACATCAACTCCTGCCTGAGTAATGACTTGGAACTGCTCCAGTTTGCCTACTAGCACGACTGATCCATGGCAGATGCCATTTCATACTCTCTTCACTCAACCCTGGAACATATGGACAGCAAAGATGTATATATCAGGATGCTCTTTATCGACTACAGCTTGGCATTCAATATTTTTATCCCCTCAAAACTAATCAATAAGCTTCGAGACCTTGGCCTCAATACCTCCTTCTGTAATTGGATCCTCGATTTTTCTCACCTGTAGACTCAGTCAGTTCAGATTAGCAACAACATCTCCACAATCTGTCAACACAGCTGTATCACAAGGCTGAATCTTAGTCCCCTGCTCTACTCACTTTACACTTATGATTCTGTGGCTTAACACAGTTCCAATGCCATATTTAAGTTTGCTGTCAACACCACTGCCATAGGCTGAATCAAAGATGGTGACAAATCAGTACATAGGAGGGAGATTGAAAATCAAACTGAGTGGTGCCACAACAACCTCTCCCTCAATGTCATCAAGACCAAGGAGCTGATAATTCATTTCAGGAGGAGGAAACTGGAGGTCCCTGAGGCAGTCCTCATTGGGGATCAGAGGTGGCAAGGGTCAGTAACTTTAAATTCCTTGGTGTTAGTAATTCAGTGGATCTGTCCTGAGCCTAGCACTTAAGTGCAATTATGAAGGAAGCACGGCAGTACCTTAGATACCGAAGATTTAGCATGGCATCTGAAACTTTCACAAACTTCTGTAGATGCGTGGTAGAGACTATATTGTTTTGTTGCATCACAGCTTGGTACAGAAACACCAATGCACTTGAATGGAAAATCCTACTGTCCAGTCCATCACGGGTAAAGCCCATCCCACCACTGAGCACATCTACCTGGAGCACTGTCAAAAGTTTCATCACTTTTGTGCTGACTTTCATCCTGCTGGCTTTCGTCTTGCCTATGTCTAATTCTTCCCTTACCTTTTTCAAACTTTGTCTGTGGATAGTTTAGCAATCAATTCCATTTGAAGCTTACAGATTCTCACAGCAACTTCCACCATGCCTTTCCTTTCTCAGTTTCTCTGGCTTTGTTGTAACTGTTCTGATGCCAACATCTACTATACCAGTGCTTTCAAAACACCTGGAGGAAGTTTGTAGGTTGAACAGCATCTGTTGAGACAAAGAGGTGTTCATTATTTCAGAACAAGGCCCTGCAACCAGGCGGAAGTTCTTCCAGCAGTTTGTTCTTTTTGCTCAAGGTTCCAGCATCAGCAGACTCTTGTGTCTCCTTTGTAAACATCTTCCTTTTCATGTAATTGTATTTCTTCCTCCATCATAGTTGACAACTCTCAGCTCTATCTGTGGGACTTTTGATTGTGGTCCTTTCTCACAGAGCCTTTGTGGTGGCTGCACCAAGCGCCAGTGTCTCCCTGAACATGAACTCCTGTAGCTGGGAACGTGGCAGACAGCAGTACTCAGCAAAAGGCATTTTGCTCTAACAAGTCTATTCTCATTGCTTCTCTTTTGAGTCCAATAGTTGCATTATACATTTTTTTTCTCCACCACCCCCATCCCTTTGCAGGTAGAAGACACTCTAGTTTTGTGGTGAAGGACGGCAGCATTATCTTTCAGATGCTGTTCCCTCTAAGCTGCGTGGGTGTGCGGCTGAGCAGTAACTGAAGTGCTTCTGCACACAGAGCCTTTGTTGCCACGCAGCTGGAGTTTTCTTATTATATAATGTTTTATTAAAGTGCCATGTAGTTTCAGTTGTGAAAAAAAAATTCCTGCTGAGAGCAACGGTGGGTCTGCGCCGGCGTGTAATTAATTAATTAATAGATAGGTAGGTAGGACTGTTGCTTTCAGGTGTGATGATGAGTATATGAGAAAGATTACATAGTTATAAATAAGACTAGGGAGTTTTCCTGCTATCTTTGGTTCTAGGTCCTAAAATAATGTCTTAAGCTCATTAGTGTTTATAGTTTTTCTTTACTTGTACTTACTGCCATATTTACAAATAAAAAGGATTCTACATTTTAACTGAGACTCAGTTTAATTCAGTTTTGAGTTTGGTCATCATTCTCTGTCCTAGTTGATCCAAATAAGGTATCACCAGAACATTTAATGGATTGGTAATAATGTCGCAATAATGATTACAAACTGGGTTGAACTGTTGTTCAGCTGTACAATATTAAATAGCAAGTCATAATCACTAACACTGGGGCAGATTCTGTGACTGCTCAACAGTTGTTGAATGGACTTGTCAGTGTTGAAGTCCCTGACTCCCCACTCTCCTCTGTCCTACCAAACTGCCAGTCTTTTCTGAAGAGCACTTCGAGTCAACACCTCAGACTGTTTAATCTCAAGCATTGATGAAGGTTTTGGATAGTTCATTATAAGTGTCTTCTGTGTGTTTTCCAAAGGGTCATATGGGAATTGACAGGACTCTTAAAGAGAATTTGTGACTTCGTGATGGAATACTTCCTTGCAGGTTGATTGACATGCAGGATTCCCTGCTGCTGACTAGAAAGGACCTGTGTTGTAAGAGTTTGAAGTAGCTCCTGCACTTGCCTCTACTGATAGATATTACTGTTATTGACGTGAATCTTCAGCGCAGTTTGTGTTTGGTGATAGGCTTTCGTTGTCTCTATACATGTGGGTATGTAGCAGGTGACTAAGGTGCCAAAAATATATTGGTCTTGCTCCCTTTCTCTACTTTTCCTTCTTCACGCCCATATTATTAAATACTATGAGCTTTGCAGAAGCATCCATAATAGTAAGAGGCAGTAGACCATAAGATATAGGAGCAGAAGTGCGCCATTCGGCCCATTGGGTCTGCTCCGCCATTCAATCATGGGCTGATCCCTATTGAACCCTTTCTTTCCTGGAAGAGAATAATGATAAAATAAAGCCTGATGATGATGTGGTTTGTCAATAAAAAGCTGCAAATTCGTTTGTGGCAGTGCAGCTAAATGGGTGAAATAGGACAACATTCATGTAGGTAAGGAGAAAAGGTTCTTGCCATTTACCCAAGTCCGGTTACCTGTCGCTTTCCTCATCTGGTGCACGATAAAATTACTCTTAACTGCACTTAAAGTATTGTTTATATACAGTGCTCTAATTGATACTGTGTTGGTTATGCAATGGGAATGTATGATGTTATGCATGTATTGTCTTTAAATTTGCATAACCTGATATTTTTTCTCTCTCTTTATGATAGCTGTACAACAGACACAAAGAATATCTCAGTACTTTGGTTGGAGATGAATTTGAAACTGTAAGTATATATTTTATCCTGTTTAGACTTTATTAAAAAGGAACAATATTATTTGAAGATACATGTTCAAGTTGCCTGAATCCAACCAATATGTGTTGAAAAGAATTCCCATTCTTTGCAGGCAGCACCAAGCTGACCATTGGACTCGATAATGATATCATCACTTGAGGTTGGAGTTGATGGCATTTTGCTTTCCTTTGGTTTATTATTATTGTCACATGTACCAGGGTACAGTGAAAAACTTGTCTCACATACCATCCATACAGTTCAGTGCATTACAGTGGTTCATTGAAATACAAAGTAAAACTATAACATTGCAAAGTGAAGTGTTACAGTACAGAGAAGGTGCAGTGGAGGTACACAGAAGGTGCAAAGTCACAACGAGGTAGATTGTGAAGTCAGTCATACTATAGAAGCATTCAACAGGAGTAGAAGCTGCCCTCAAGCCCAGTGGAGTGTGCTTTCATGTATCTTGTGCCCGATGGGAGTGGGGAGAAGAGTGAATGTCCAGGGTGGGTGAGATCTTTGATTACGCTGGCTGCTTTACTGAGGCCATGAGAAGTTTCTGTGATGTGCTGAGCTGTGCACAACAGTCTCTGCAGTTTCTTGTCATGGCAGAGCAGTTGCCATACCAAGCCACATTGCATCCAGATAGAATTATTTCTATAATGCATCGGTAAAATTTGTTGAGTGTCAAAGGGACATGTCAAATTTCGTTAGCCTCCTGAGGAGGTAGAGGTGGTGGTGAGCTTCCTTGGCTCTGGCATCAGTGTGGTTCGACTAGGACAGGCTGTTGATGATATTCACTCCTGGGAACTTGAAGCTCTCTAGACCTCAGCACTGTTGATGTAAAAAGTAGTTTGTCCTTCCTGAAGTCAATAACCAGTTCTTAATTTTTGCTGACATTAAGGAAAAGATTGTTGTCAGGACACCATGTCACTTGGCTCTGTGCTTCCTTCCTGTACATCATTATTTGAGATACGACTCACTACGGTGGTATCATCTGCAAGCTTGTAGATGGAGTTAGAGCAGAATATGCTCACGCATTTGTGAGCTTATAGGGAGTAGAGTAAGGGGCTGAAGATGCAGGTCTGTAGGGTGGTAGTGTTGAAAATAATCATGTTGAGGATCCCGTTGTAAAGGGAGGTGTAGAGTCCTACGTTTGGAGTATGGAGATGTGTCTACTTAGAATTATAGTATTGAAGGCAGAGTTATAGACAAACAATAGTCTAATGTAATTGCCTTTTAAATTGTCCAGATGCTCCAGTGTTGGGCCAGTCCATGCTGCTGTTCTCTTTAGTAGGTGAAGTCATTTCCCTTTGTAACTACTTCTCATCCTTTGGTTATGGCATTTGCAAAATAGCATTAATCCTTACTGAGCTTCCCAAATCACTTTTCCATTCCACCTAAAGCAGGATGAAAAGGATTGCAACATCAGAAAGCTCACTAGATAGTTGAACTTTATTTAAACTATATTAAATTGAGTTTTTTTTTCAGCTGTAGTCACTGAATGGCAGTCACGGCTAGGAGGAGTCAGTTTGAGTTTAGTCTCTCCATGGCTCTGCTTATAGCTCCTGTTCCAGCTAAACGTGGCCACCTCAGCACATCTTGGGGTAATGACATTTCCTGGTGTCCCTGAATCTGCTTTTCAGTGGACATTGTGATTCCCCATGTTGAAGTTGTCTTTACTTTCTGGAATACTGTAGTTCATATACCAACCAACAAAAACCACGAATAAATTTCTATTTAATCTACATCAAGATCAAGTTGTTATTAATGTATAGAGGCCCTCTGCTGGTTTTATCCAATATTCCATCCCCAAATTTTTCAATACTCCCATTTTAATTGATTATCTAACTTCTCTTAATAGTTATTATTGAATCATTTTCATGATCCTATCAGAATTTTTTTTGTTTCCGCTGATTCAGTTCAAATTTATTGTCATTCAACCATACACATATGTAAACCTGATTAAGTCTAGATCCTTGAGTTATCTGCCATTGATATTTTTTTTCTTCAATGATCTTCTATTTGAGTACTTTTGCTAAATCTCCTTTTATCCTTTTTTTTTATTCACCTGCTCCTGTGATGGTTTGCTTTGAATTGATCAGACTAGTTTCCTGACTGAAAGCTTGTGTTGGGGAATTGAAACACTGTCTACAGTGCCATCTTGTGGCAAATAAGTTTCTGTGTACTGTGCCTCATACCCTTGCCTTTAGCTTCTGTTTGAGAACAGACATTGATCCAGAAGTGCTTTTCTGTGTGCATCTCGTGACTGATATCAGAATGGTCTTGAGCAGGGTGCATTTTTGCTCTTGTCCGTACATACATAAAGGAGAAAGAGGCCTTTCTGGAGAAGATTGTGCAAAGTATTGGAGATGGAGGAAGAAAATAGAAATTGTAATTTCATTGCAATAGTAATGAAATAGAGTTCAAATTCGTTCAACTTCCAAGACCAAACGACACTGCCATTGTTGATTTTAATCGGACATGAGTAGACTATTCACCCTGTTGAATTTACTCAATCACTATTGGGCAATGGTTGATTATATAACCAGGACGTGATATGCACAGCTGCTCATTGGACCATCCACCACCTGCTCCCATGGTTTCACGTGACCCTGACTGGGGGGCTAAATAGGTGCTACACCTTGCCCAAGGGTAACCTGCAGGCTAGCGGAGCCTTGTACCTCCTTTGGTAGAGACATCTCCACCCCACCACCCTATTAGAATATTACCTAGTCTATTAAACCTTTAGCATTTTTAAATAAAGTGAGATCACTCGTCAGTCTTCTTTACAAGTCATGGGTACTGAGACCTGCCTTCATCTCTGTCTCCATTTCTAATAAGAATGATCTGTATTTATTAATCACTTTAATGTGATCAACCCCCTATGGATAACGTGACGATCACAGCCATAGGCAGTGGCCTCATGTGCTGTCACAATGTGCTATAGGATTTTCAGTATTTTAAACAGATTTCATCCTTAATTTGCAGCCTCCTATGGGTTTTCTTCAGGTGTTTGTGAATGGTGAAGTTGGTAAGTTGGATCTGTATTAGATTTGATTTATAATCTTTATGTTCTCACTAGCTTAAATCTAGATAAGTTCATGACCACAAGCCTCACAAGAAAGAGACCAAGATCACTCTGTATAAATATATCACTGTATTCTTTAATAAGCTGTGTGAACTAGAAGGTTGCTTGGGTGATCCATAGGCTGCAAATCTGTGTAAGATAAAGGAAAGAAGTTCAGTTGATCCATGAAGTGTGTCCCATATGCCATCATGCGCTGAGCAGTGCATTTTATAACTAATGTCTGCAGCCACATGATCAAATAGAAGAGACAGGAAAATATATTTTTTAAAAATGTATGAGCTTAGGGAAAAGCAAGTCTGAAAATACCCTGGAGTCCGAAAGATTAGCTCGACCATTATTTCCGTGATGTTATTCCTCCTATGTGGCCACTTCCTGGTTTCAGGTTTGGAGCTGGACTAATTCTATTTGAATGGTAAGTGAATCTGCACTCTGCTGTAAGCAGAAACTTGTACCATAGATGAGGTGCTGCTTGCACCATAGAAACTTTTGACATTCTGTAAATGTTGGATGCTGGGAATTTTGAGCATCTTTGCAGGAGAATAAACAGTCGATGTTGCAGGCTGAGACCCTTCATTGACCCTTTGGTTGACCCTTTCAACCAATTTCCTCCTGGGATCAATAAAGTGTGACTATGACTATTCATCTGGTCTGGAAAGGAAGGGGGGCAGAATGAAGAAGAAGAAGAAGAAGAAGACAGCTGATAGATGAGACTAGATAAAGGGAAAGGTGGGTGGGTGAGGGAGGGGATATGTGGAAGATATAAAGGGGTGAAGAAGAACCTGATCGGAGAGGACAGTGAAGCATGGAAAAAAGGAAAGGAGGTAAGGAACCAGAGGGAGGTGATGGGCAGGTGAGCAGAAGAGAAGGGCTGAGGGGATAGCCATAATGGAGAACAGCAAAAGAGAGGAGGAGGAAGGGGGAGAGTGTACTGGAAGTTGGGGAAATCGATGTTCATTCCATCAGGCTGGAGGCTACCCAGTTGGAATATGAGCTATTGTTCCTCCAATCTGATGTTGGCCTCATCATGGTGGTTGAGGAGGCCATGGACAGACATAGAATAGGTGCTGAATTGAAATTGGTGGTCCCCTGGGAGATCCTTTTGAGGTGGACAGAGAGTAAGTGCTTGACAAAACAGTCCCCTAATCTGCATCAGGTCTCACTGATATAACATAGGCTTCCTGGCCATGGAGGAAGGGAAAAATGTCTAAACTTTTAGCCATTACTGCTCTTGCTTAACTAGAATGTTCAACTTCTATCTCTTTGAACCTAATTGAAATAATCTACTCATGAGCATAAACTAGATCTTCAATATTTTAAAATAAAAATGACAAGTTTCTAACTGTTTCCTTTTCTATTCATACTTTCTCTGAAAAAGTTAAGGTTGGGAATTATTCTTGGGATCTTCATTTGACCTGCGTCCAGTGTTTCCATTTCATCTACCTGACAGGGAGACCAAAACAAGGCACCAAGTAAAACCAATTAATGGGTTAAAGAAGACAATTCTCTAGGTTTTGCTTTGTACTGAATAATTGTGATGGTAAACACGATGATTTGGATATCATTTCCAGCACTGGACATGAACACAAAGGGAATTATGAACAGTAATATTGAGATCAGTTGCTTTTTCATCAAACTTGTTTTTGCAAACCGAAGTGTATTACATTATTTACCTTAACATTTACCAAAAGCAGTTCTGACTGTCCCTCCTCCCCCCCCACTTCACTCCATCATATCAAGGTCCATGGAGTGCTTTTCCCACCTACCGTCTTTGCCATAGACTCCTAACTCGTCTGCAAACTTGCAAAGTATACTCCAATATCTGTGTCAGAATGCCAGATAATGTTTGTATGCCATGTAATGGATCAGAATAGAAAAACTGATTTCCTTGCTTTAAATTGGTAAAACATAATAATTAGTCTGCAAAAATGCACTAATGCTGCCAGTGGTGTAACAGGCAGTAACTAACTAACTAAAATGCACTAATACCATGCACGAAGAGTAGTTGTTGTTAAATCTATTACAATTTTGTAAACTGTTATCTTGGGGATCAGATCTGAGGGATTAGAGGACTGTTCACGTTTCTCCATATGCAACAGGATTGTCAAAATAGGCTGTGATTTGAATACACATGCAAGTTCTAAGCCAAGTCGGAATGGATGGATAGCTTTTTTTTGTACCCTTTTCCTTTACTATAGAAAGCATTGACTGTTACAGTTCAGATACAAGTGAAAATTAATATTTCTCCATGTTTTGTGGATTTAACAAATCCAACAACAGTTTTCTTGAGCTGTAGTCAGATAGTTGGTCAACATTAATGATCACAATCTTTGTTTTATGACTAGGCTAGGTGTTTTTCCACATATTCCGCAAGTTTGATTACTTTGAATGCTCCTCAAATCTTATTTTATTATGGGATGCATTTCCTCTTATTAAGTTTCTCTGCCTGTTTATCTTAGGAGAAGAGTGATAATTACAAGGCAGACTGTCATTTCTAAAAAGATGCTTGCACGTCTGTGAGCAGACTAAACAGCCACAAACTCTGGTCTGCCTACATTGTCATGCATTAAGCTGAATTTCAAATTTCACTTATGCTGCTCCACTTTGATGAGAATGTTGAGGTCTGACTTTGATAGCAGGAGATGGCCACTGGTTTCACTGCTCCGAATATCAGGGTTGGGAAATGTCTGGGAGATTGGTGTATGGAACCTAGAAAAAGTACATTTATGGATGAACTTTGCCCTGTGTGTAAATTTAGCGTATCTGAATACAGTCCTTGAGTTATCTGGTCTGTTTCCAGAGATTAGCCTAATAATGTGTTTGAACTGATGCTGTTCTTGTTTTCAGTGTCAGCTCATGGGTTTGAATATGACAACCTTTATGTGCAATTCTTCCTTGAACTTCCAGAGAGTGAGTATTCCACTTGATTTTTGTTTGTGAACATGTGTTAATGAATATATCTGTACTTTCTACTATATTATGTATTGTGTCTTTCTGTTTATATATCCTCCTCTTTTCCTCACACCTTTCATCTTAGGGTGCAATGCCTGACACATTGCTTCTCAGCAGCAACATGAGTGGAGTTTTCACAGGTCACCACTTCCATACTGATACACTAGTATGAGTAAAGGGAGATTCCCATCAAAAATGTGGCATCCGTCATTAAAGATCTTCACCATCAGGGACATGCCCTCTTCTCATTACTTCCACCAAGGAGGAGGTATGGGAGCTTGAAGACCCGTACAGATGCTAACAGCTTCTTCTGCTCTGCCGTCAGATTTCTGAATGGCCCATGAACCCATGCACACGACCTCATTATTTCTCTTTCACTTTCTTTCTTTCTTTCTTTATTTATTTTCAATTGTGACTTGCAGCAAATTTTTATGTAATGCACTGTACTGCTGCCACTAAACAACAAATTTCACGATGTCTGTCAGTGATAATGATCTAATTCTGAAAATTACCCCCACAGTGCTGCAATATCTTTTACCCACCTCCCTGATCCTGGTACAGAAGTGTATGAGCAGCTCAGAAAAGCAATCGAGTGGCAAGGTTTAGAAAAATAGTTCATTTGCAATCTATTTCTTTCATGGCTGCATCAATCGTTTTGATTTCCATCGAAGTCTGAATAATCTCATCATAATTTGTTTGCCTCAGAATTGACATTCTAACACGTTACCATTTACAGAATAATTACGTTTTGCAGAATTTCAGATTTTACAAGAGGGACCACCTTGATTTATTTCTCTGCAGACTTGGTTGACCTTTTTATTCCTATTAGCAGATATCCTGTGTCATAACAAACAAGATGCTGGTAGAATTCAGGTTAGGCAGCATCTGTGGACGGAAATTGACTGTTGACGTTTTGGGTCAGAGCTCTTCTTTGGGAGTCCAGACACGCTGATCTCCTCTTGTATCTTGATTGTTACTCCAGATTTTAGCATCTGTAGTCAAAGTCATGTTTATTGTTATATATTTAAGTTTGCTGACAACAGCATTGTTGTTGGCTGAATCAAAGGTGGGGACAAATCAGCATATAGGAGAGAGGCTGAAAATTTGGTTGAATGGTGCCACTACATCAACCTCTCACTCAATCTCAGCAAGGAGCTGATTATTGACTACAGCAAGAGGAAACTAGAGGTCCATGAGCCAGACCTCATCAGGTGATCAGAAATGAAAAGGGTCAGCAACTTTAGATTCCTCTGTGTTAACATTTCAGAGGATCTGTCCTGGGTCAAGCACGTAGATGCTATTACAAAGAAAGCATGGATACTTTCTTAAATGTTTGCAACAGTTTGGCATGTCATCTAAAACTGTGGCAAACTTCTATAGATGTGTGGTTACATCACGGCTTGGAATGGAAATAATAATGCCCTTGAACAGAAAGGCCCATAAAAAGTAGTGGATACAGCCCAGTCCATCACGGGTAGAGCCTTTCCCACCATTAAGCACATCTACAAAAAGCACTGTTGCAAGAAAGCAGAATCCGTTATCGAGGACCCCCTCTATCCAGTCCATGCTCTCTTCTCACCACTGCCATCAGGAGGAAGGTACAGGAGCTTCAGGACCAACACCACCAGGTTCAGGAACAGTTATAACCCCTCAACCATCAGGCTGTTGAACCAGATGGGACAACTTCACTCGACCTAACACTGACATGTTCCCGCAACCTATGGACCCACTTTCAAGGACTCTTCATCTCATAATATTCGTTCAACCAACACACATCAAAGTTGCTGGTGAACGCAGCAGGCCAGGCAGCATCTCTAGGAAGAGGTGCAGTCGACGTTTCAGGCCAAGACCCTTCGTCAGGACATAATATTCATAATAATCATAATATTCGTTGTTTATTTATTCCCTACTATTTTTCTTTTTGGATTTGCAGTTTGTAGTCTTCTGCATATTGTTTTTTTTTTGTCTGTCTTGTGTTCAGTTTTTCATTGATTCTAATGTGTTTCTTTGTATTAACTGTGAATCGCCTTTAAGAAAATGACTCTCTGGGTAATTTATAGTGACATATACAGTATGTTCAAAGGTGGAATTTAATGTCAGAGAAATGTATACAATATACATCTTGAAATGCTTTTTCTTTGCAAGCATCCACAAAAAATAGAAGTACCCCGAAGAATGAATGACAGTTAAACGTGACAACCCCAAGATCCCCCCAGTTCCACCCTCCTGTGTGTAAGTGGCAGCAAGCAACGAACCCCCCTCACCCCACCAGCAAAAAAAAAGGTGCATCGGTACCATCACCGAGCCCAAGCGTGTGCTAAGCAATAGCAAAGACACAGACCAAAGTTACCCCAAACGCTTCTCATCGAACATTCAACAAACCACAGGTTCTCTCTCTCCCTGGCAAGGGAGAGGGACGTGTCCCCCATTTTCACAGCAAGCAGGAGACATAACAACAACCCGCTGGTTTACGATGTTAAAAGTCCATTTCGCTGCTTTTTTCGAGTTCTGTGTCCAAGGATTGCATAGACCTCGGGTCTTTGGGCCCACAGTGAAAGATTTTCAGGCCTCCCCGATGACACGAGCCTCCTGCCAAGACACTGACCCTCGATCCATCCGTCTCCAGAGCCTCAAGATCTTAGGCTTCCGAACACGATCAAGACTCTCAGGCCAAACCCTTGGCATGCTGAATAACGGCTAGTCGTGGAACCCCGAGAACGGGTCCCATTCCCTCAAAGAAACAAAATCTGCGTGTAACTCCATTCAGGGTCTTCAAAAGAACCCTGAAAGGGAAAAATAAAGATATTAAAGGTGGAAATAGAGCTGTTTCCAAAGATGCAAACAAAGGAGTCGCCGTTAGGCGCCATTGTCCTCCTAAGCTCTGCCATGTGCATCAAAAATAAATTTGCTTTGAACTTTTGAGTCTATTGTGTCCTGTGGCATTGTTCACTGAGAAGTGAAATAAATGACAAACTATATTTGCTGCACTGAACAGAAATAAACTTCTCTTATTCAAATGGTGCCATGGGACCCTCGTAACTTTGAAATGGGCCTCTGTTAACATCTTAGCTGAAAATTGGTGCGTGTAATACAACAATGTGTACTGAGCTTGGCCTTATATCTTGGAATGGAACAAACTTGTGATCTTTTGGCTGAAATCCACAAATGAACTAGGATTGATTGTTTAGAAGATGGTTGCTAGGGTGGTTAATTTGCTTGTAAATGACGGACTTTTCTCCAACACCAAAATAAGCCATTGAAGTTTAATTAGAAAAAACATAATACATTATTTGGATCAAAATAAACTTATATTTTAAAATATTGAAATAGTTTCCCATTAGGGTGTTAGGTCTGGAATGTATTTGGAGGCAAGATGAACTATTTCCATGGAGACAGGAAGCATATGCGAGTACAGGGTGCTGAAATTTCAGAGTAGGGGAAGAAATTATGAGCTACAGGTAAGTGAACGATGTGTCTGAGCATAACATGAGCAACAATCACAGACCACTCATCAACTTGTTGCAGTTCTGTTGAAATGGTTTACAGCATAGTTTCCAGCAATGACTTCTCAACACAAAGAAGACCTGTGACTTGTTTTGTTTAAAACTTTGTGTGCTTAAACTATAATTATAAACCTGAAGCGTGTGCTTTAATTAACTAACAAAAATGTTCCTAGCACTTTCCTGGGAAAGACCTTGGACTGCGAGGGAGTATAAGGTAGCTGAATTGAATGCTTTATATATACGTGGTATAACATGCTTAGCTATAGATGCTTTAATGGTTTGGTCTGCTTTACACTTTTTTCATTAAAGCAAAATATTGAAATGAATGGAGACACGAGAGACTAGAGATGCTACAATGTTGGAGCAACTCAGCAGGTCAGGTAGCATCTGTGGGGGAAGTGAAAGGTCAACATTTCAGACTGAGACCATACATCAGCTGAGTTCCTTCAGCATTTTGTATGAGTTGCTATTGAAGTGAATGAGTGGGTGAGTTTCCTAATGGAAATAACGACAAAATCTCTGAATTGTTGAACTGTTTGCCATTTTTTGTGACATGTCATTGAGCTTGAGGTCTAATATCACCACAGATACATAGTGCTTGCAGAGTCTAAATAACATCTTCATTTGTTAATGCCTAGATTGGACCTGTCCTCCAAGCCAGCAGTTGTCAGGAGTGACACAGACTTGTGCTACTAAGGTTGATGACCTGGTAAGGGTCTTACCAATGTTACCAGCATGTCCAGAGTGAGCCACATCTCCATGAAACAGAGAATTTAGCAATTCCTCATTTCTTTCTGATACGGCAATCTTGCCCTTAAGTCATCAGTCTTGTTCTCCATTGACTGTACAATCAGAGTTCATTTATTATCAAAATGTACAGCTCTGCAATTCTTCAGTTCTCCAGGTAGCCATGAAACCATGAAAGAAGGAAAGAAAGGCAGCACAATCATCAACCCCCAAATTCCACCTCCCCTCCCCACAAAAAAAACCCAAAACAGAACAGGCACATCAACCCCCAAATCCTTTCTCCTGCACAAAAAAAACGACCAAACGAATCAGGCACATCAACCCCTAAATCCTTCCGCCCCTACAAAAACTAAGCAAAATGAATCGGGCACCTCAAACCCAAATTCCCCTCCCCACACAGAAACAAGCAAAATGAATCAAGCACATCGACCCCCAAATCCCTCCTGTACAAAAAAAAACAAACAAAACAGATCAGGCACATCAACCACAAAATTCCCCTCCCCACACAAAAAAAAAGAGAAGATTGGGTGAAAAAACACAGAATATAAAAGCTATAAGACTGAAAAATGGACTCTATAATCCGAAGTCCTGGAGAATACTCTACGGGCCCGTGCACAGCAGCAGGCTCTGTCCTCTCCAGTACAGAGCAACCTATCAAAAGACAGGCAGCCGATGCTCACCCTCTGCATACGCTTCCATGCTTCAATCTCCGTTATCACTTTAATCGGCGAACAGTGGAAGCTTTAATCGGTGAAATGGAGCCAAACGTCGTATAACAGCCTGCCCACTATGTGAGGATTCTGGGAGGCAGCATGCGTGAACCTCAGAGACTGCAGAGCGCTGAAACATCCATACGAACTCCAAACTTCAGCACTCGGCTTGATGTTTCATTCGCCCTTGTCACTTTAATCAGCGAAATAGGATCAAACATCAGCTCGCACGCCATCTTGCAGCCTTTTCGCCACAAGGTTTGCTCACACTGCCTCTGCCTCCCAGAATCCTCTTGAAGCTTGCGGAGTACTGAAGCATCCAAACGATCTCCAAACAGCAAAACACGGGTTCCAACAGTTCCAGAATCACAGCCAAGACAAGAAGCAAACGTAAAATACATAAAAGAAGGGAAAAGGATGACTTAATGATCTATCCAGAAGATGTTGACCAAAGGAGCATTATATGCAGGCGCCATCTCGACCAGAGGTAGCTTGAAACAAAATTTGCTAATGAGATGCTGTGAAGTGGAAGTTTAACACCCAGGTGTTTTAGCAAACAGTATTATTAGCATATAATCTGTTTCAATGATATAATTGAGGTTTGTTTTTAACAAATACAGTATTACCTATTATACAGCATAGATGTGGTTTGCTATCTCATCAGAAAGATGTTCTTGGAATATCACACTAGATTCTGCACTTAAGTCATTCGAGTAGTATTTGAATTCACAAGCTCTCGACTGAGCAAAGCTAACAACTTAAATGCCTGATCTGGAAATTGATTTATGAAAATAAATAGGAAAATTAGAAAAGGAACAAAATTGTAATAAAACTCTGTTGTACTTTAACAGGTACAGTTCACAGAGTGGATTTCTGGGATCAGGAGTGTTAATGGCAACAGCACTAAAAGGTGCATGTATTACTGACAGTACTGTATTTTAGGGCTCTAGTGTAAACTCTTTAAAGCCACAGCTGTGTGGTGCCAGGAACCTGACATTGAATCCCTGTCCAGCACCAGTGCTTCAGTGGTGTTGAGGAAGTTGGTGTGAGCAGTATAGAAACATAGAAAACCTACAACACAATACAGGGCTTTCGGCCCACAAAGCTGTACTGAACATGTACTTACTTAGAAATTACCTAGGGTTACCCATAGCCCTCTATTTTTCTAAGCTCCATGTGCCTAGCTAGGAGTCTCTTAAAAGACCCTTTCGTATCCGCCTCCACCACCATTGCCAAGCAGCCCATTCCATGCCCTCACCACTCTGTGTATATTAAAAAAAACAACTTACCCTGACATCTCCTCTGTACCTACTTCCAAGCTGCACACTGACCAACATGTTGAGTGCAGCTACTACTGGGGACTGGCTGTAGATACATGCTCCATAGGCAGGTTCTCCACACCAGTGCAGACAGATCTTTTTGCTGTGGGAGTACCAGTGGAGGGTTGGGGTTGATGCCAGGTTTCCACTATAGGAACTTACAGCCTGTATCCTCCAGCTTCTCTCATAATGGATGTTGCTGTTTTTCCCCTCTCCTTGCTCCAAGGCCAACGACCACCATAAAGCTTGTTACCACATGCTGAGAAAAATTGTGCAGCCGAACAGAGAAGCGGAGATGGCAGCTTCCATCTCCTCCAACTGAGATTGCGGGATTTGGGAGATAAGTCAACGTATGGGACAGATGCTGTCAGTCACCACATTTATCACCCTAGCCCATCCCATTACGAACCCCCACACCAGGGTAGTGGTCTTTGCTGAGAGAGCACCAGCAGAGAGGAGTTAGAGGAGTTTCCTCCAAGTTCCCGGGTCAGAAATAACATGCCAATCAAGTGTCCTTTTGAAGGGTAGATAGGGATTCTATGGGTATCAGACTGAAGGATCAATAGTGCTATCAGGAATCATGTTATATTAACTGGGTCACCAGTGATTGCTAAATTTTCAAAATATTCTTGGGATTCTAAGCCAGAAACAAAAAATTGTCTTAAACTTTAAGTATTGGTGCTTAGTATTTTGCCCTGTTGTAATTGCTGTTATTATTTCAAATAGGAGAATGTTGCCTACTTTTCTTATCCATTCAACTTTGAAATGTCTATAAGAAGCGAAGATCAGCCTGAGGGTGAGTATCCCTTTGGAAGCAACAGTATCCTCTTCTACATGTTGATTTTAAAGGTTTTCATATATTTTTAAGAATTGTAGCAAGCCAATCTTCACTATTCATAGAACAGTACAGCACAGTGCAGACCCTTTGGCCTACAATGTTGTGCCGACCTTTTAAACCACTCCAAGATCGATCTAATCCTTCCATCCTGCATAACCCTCCATTTTTCTTTCATCCATGTGCCTAAAATATCTGCCTTTACCACCATCCTGGACTTCCTGTCAGATTGCCAGCAGGTGGTAAGAGTGGGCTCCCTCACCTCTGCCCCTCAGACCCTTAACACAGGTGCCCCTCAGGGCTATGTACTAAGACCTCCCTTTACTCTCTGTATACCCATGACTGTGTTGCCACCCACAGCTCCAATCTGCTGACGACACCACACTGATAGGCCTAATCTCAAATAATAATGAGGCAGCCTACAGAAAGGAAGTCATCACCCTGACACAGTAGTGTGAAGAAAATAACTTCTCCCTCAACGTTGCAAAAACAAAGGAGCTGATTGTGTACTACGGGAGGAATGGAGACAGGCTAACCCCTATAGACATCAATGGATCTGGGGTTGAGAAGGTGAACAGCTTTAAGTTCCTCGGCATAAACATCACTGAGGATCTTGGACAGTTGAAGAAGTTTGGTATGGCCCCCCAAATTCTAAGAACTTTATGTAGGGGCACAACTGAGAGCATCCCGACTGTCTGTATCACTGCCTGGTATGGGAACTGTACTTCCCTCAATCACAGGACTCTACAGAGAGTGGTGCAGACAGCCCAACGCATCTGTAGATGTGAACTTCCCACTATTCAGGACATTTACAAAGACAGGTGTGCAAAAAGGGCCCAAAAGATCATTGGAGACCTGAGTCACCCCAACCACAAACTATTCCAGCTGCTACCATCCGGGAAATGGTACCGCAGCATAAAAGCCAGAATCAACAAGCTCCAGGACAGCTTCTTCCACCAGGCCATCAGACTGATTAATTCATGCTGACACAACTGTATTTCTATGTCATATATTGACTATCCTGTTGTACATAATATGTATTATAAATTACTGTAATTGCACATTGCACATTTGAATGGAGACATAACGTAAAGATTTTCACTCCTCATGTATGTGAAGGATGTAAGTAAATAGGTAGATAGACATACTTCATTGATCCCGAGGGAAATTGGGTTTCGTTACAGTTGCACCAACCAAGAATAGAGTATAAATATAGCAATATAAAACTGTAAATAATTAAATAATAATATGTAAATTATGCCAAATGGAAATAAGTCCAGGGCCAGCCTATTGGCTCAGGGTGTCTGACCCTCCAAGGGAGGAGTTGTAAAGTTTGATAGCCACAGGCAGGAATGACTTCCTGTGACACTCAGTGTTGCATCTCGATGGAAAAAGTCAATTCAATTCACCCCAGGAATGCACCCCGTGCACTTACCACTCTCTGTGTAAAAACCTTACCTTCGACATCATCCCTATACTTTCCTTCAATCACCTTAAAATTATGTCATCTCATATTAGCCATTGCCACTCTAGGAAAAAAGGTGCTGGCTGTCCACTCTATGCCTCTTATCATCTTATACACCTCTATAAAGTCTCCTCTCATCCTGCTTTGAAAACCCTTAGTTCACTCAACCTTTCCTCATAAGATATATTCTTTAATCCAGGCAGCATCCTGGTAAATCTTCTCTGCACCCTCTTTAAAGCTTTCACATGCTTCCTATAATGAACACAATGCTTCAGGTGTGGTCTGACCGGAGTTTTATAGAACTGCAACATTATTTAATCCCCTGACTAATGAAGGCCAACACACCATACACTGCCTTAATCAGCCTATCATCTTTCACAGGAAATTTGAGCGATCTATGGACTTGCTCACCAACATCTATCTGTTCATCTGCACTGCTGAGAAACCTGCCATTAGCCTTGCATTCTGCCTTCAAGTTCAACTTTCCAGTATATATCACTTCACACTGTTTTAGAATGAGTTCCACCTGTCACTTGTCAGTCCAGCTCTGCATCCTGTCAATATTCCATTGTACCCTATGAAAACCTTCTACACTATCCTTAATGCCACCAACCTTTATAGACAGTTACAGAAGCTTTAGGTTACTACTTGTATCTGTGAGAGTGCAGTGCATGTTGTTCTCTCACAATCCCCAGGGAGTTAATTTGTGGACTTTGCATCCTGAGGTGATTATCAGAATTATTCTTTCAAAGGAGCTTTTCGTGGATTAACGGGTTTCATCTCACCCTCACTTGAGCATTATTAAGATCAGGATAGGGAACAGACAGCCATGAACATTGGTTGTAGATTTTAACTGTACTTTGAATTGATTTACAGTATTATCTGTAATTGATTTTCTGTATTTTCAGTTCATTTGTGTTTTCTGCTCTGTGTGCTTTCAGGCAAGCAGGGATCAGCATTGTCTGGAATGATAGTGGGCCAGATAGGAAAATAGGAGAGGAATTACCTTGGGCTTCTATTGGTACTGCCTGGTAATTTTTTTTTACCGAGCCTATTCTTTTAAACCCTGACAATAAGGATGGTGGAAAAAGTTGCTGAGAGGAACATATATCTATGCACTGTTACTACTCCCATGAATTCTATGCAAATTGAATTTGAGTTATTGCCAAAGGCAGATCAATATTCATGTAGACAGTGTTACTTTTATATAAGTAGATAGCAAGATGTCCTAACAAAATACTGACACATTGGATAATTAAATAGTTTGTTTCCTGTTAGAAATATAACGTTAAATCTATTGATTTAGATTTAAATTTCATGGAACATTAAAGAATAGGAAAAAGTCATCAGTTATATTAAATTTTGTGGGCAGAGAACTCACGTTAAAAGTAATCTTTTGGTTCTAAATTGTGGATTTTTTTGTCAGCTAGTTGTCGTCTGGAAACCATTCCAAATACATTTAAACCAAGCAGCTGACAATCTACATAGTTTTTAATATTCGGATATCCACAGATACTGCCAGACTTACTGAATATTTACAGATTCTCTGCTTAATATTTCAGATTTCCAGCATTTGTGCATTATTCTTTGACATTTTGTCATTTTATTGCAGTTTCTTCTTCATATCAATCCTGAGTTTGTATTTTCCTTTTTACTAGTATTCCTTTTTGTAAGGTTACTTAATGTAAAATAGTGCTCAGAATTAACCTTATGTAACTGTTAATTGATTGATTAATTAATTGATAAACATTTATTGATTTGGAGCAGTGCCATTGGTGACCACCTTATTCTTGGCCTGATGCTATGTCTCTTTGATCTTCCAATTCATAATACCAGCAAAAAGGGGGGCATATTGTTCTTTTTCTTTTTTTTTAATTACATACATCTCCAAGCTCCTCAATCCCTTGGGCAAGGATCTTCTGCATTTCAGTGCTTCCTGGTCCGTTGTGAAAAAAGCCATCCATTTCTCATCAATGTTATGCCAGTGACACTAAGAACTGTTCAACGTCTTATTCTCTTTTCAGGTTTGCTGCACTGGCCTATGATTTATTTTGGGGTGTATTCTCGTGACTTCTGGCAGAGGTACCGTATTGAGGGCTATGGTTACATCAACATTCCTGACAGTCCAGGTAAAAAAAAACTCATCAAAAAAGAATTAAAAACTTTTACAGTACCCAACTAATAACAAAACTGAGACAACTACACTGATAAAGGATTAATACCAAAGCATTAACATTTGCCGACTTTAATAGGCATCCGTTAGTCTCATGAGACCATGGATTTGTGCCTTGGAAGGTTTCCAGGGCGCAGGCCTGGGCAAGGTTGTATGGAAGACCAGCAGATGCCCATGCTTCAAGTCTCCCCTCTCCACACCACGGATGTTGTCCAAGGGAAGGGCATTAGAACCCATACAGCTTGGCACTGGTGTTGTCGCAGAGCAATGTGTGGTTAAGTGCCTTGCTCAAGGACACAACACGCTGCCTCAGCCAAGGCTGGAACTAGCGACCTTCAAATCACTAGACGAACGCCTTAACCACTTGGCCACTTGCCGACTTTACTGCTGCTGAATACCCCGAGCATTTTATCCGTTGTTTCATTAGAAGCATTTACTGTTTTTATTCACCTGTGAGCTCCTCCTCAAATAGACTGACTGCCAGAGTCTTCCAATTCCATATATACTCAGTATTTCCTGTTATAGGGCTTACATAGTCATCTACAATGTGAGCCTGTACTGTAACAATTTGCATATAATCCATTAGCAATGTGATTAAAGGTCTTTCTTTTTTGTTCTAGATGGGATTGCCACACTGTAAATTGAATCTTGCTGATTCATATTATTGCTGTCCTCATGACTCTGCACTTCACTATTATCATCCCCACCTATATGATAATAATACTGCTGTTTGCCTGCCAGAAATTTAGCAGAGGCATTCTGTTAGGAAGTACTATGTTTCCAACTCTTAAATTCATAGAGTCGCTTGCGTCCACGTTCTGTGATTCCCTACAACAATACAATTCAGAACATGATCTTAATATGCTTAAAAACTGTTGTTTCAAACTCGGCATTACCCATCATAGTTATAGCAACAATGTGATAATAAACTCAAACAATCTTGCAATCATAATGTACAATTCAGTCATAGAATACTACAGCACAGGAACGGGCTATTCGACCTATCCAGTCCATGCCTTCCTGGCTTTGTGTCTAGTCCCATTTACCTGCACGAGGTTCATGGTCCTCCATACCTCAGTATGGTTCAGGCAATAGTTAGGAAAATATTCAAAATTATGCTTTATTTTGTGCAACAATTTTTTTAATTGGCAAATGATTTTCTTTCTTTTTTGTGTCTGCATTTAGCACTCTAAGAATGAGTCAGCGCATCTCGGTACAGACTTACACTCTTATAATGCTGAGTATAAGTATGTTTTACTGCATTAGTGTGATTGTGGTCTTAGTGATTAAAGAGAAAAGGTTATCAATTAATGCTCCTGAGCTTTGAGTTTGATATTGTTGGTGAATTGGATAGAGACTGGCCAACATCATTTTATGCCACTGGTCTGTCATTATATGAAAACAAATCAGAATGCTTTGGATTTAAACCTCGTACTGTTGGTTAGAGCACTTGCATGGTGTTTTACTTTGGACTTCATGTCACTTCTTCAGGACCCACACCACCAGATTCAGGAATAGTTATTACCCCTCAACCATCAGGCTTTTGAACCAGAGAGGATAACTTCACTTGCCCCATCACTGAACTGTTCCCACAGCCTATGGACTTACTTTCAAGGACGTTTCATCTCATGTTCTCAATATTTATTGTTTGTTTATTTATTTATTTTCTTCCTTTTTTTTAAACTTGCAATTTGTTGTCTTTTGCACATTGGTTGTTTGTCCATCTTGTGGCTGTAGTCTTTCATTGATTCTACTGCCCAAAGCTAGGCAGGGAGTTAAACACCTTGTCAAAAATCACCTGAGCTAGAAGCTTTCATCAGGGTTTTTAATGAGAACTTGAAACTGCTGAAATTTAAGTAAAATATGTATTAAGTTCAATACAGAATCGCCACACACCTGAATAGACTAATACTATTGATTATTCTTATGATCGGTGTTAACCAAGGTAATATACACATGCAACATCCCATATCTGTGCTGTGTGGATTAGAGTGGACTCATAGTGCACAATAGCTTAATAGTGACAGACGATAAACAATACTTCTTACAGAATATATCTACTGAATGTAACCAATATTAAGAAAGCTTTAAGAATCTCAGATAATGCTGTTTCAGGGGCAAGTAAGGAGAGGATGGAGACAGATGTCTTTCCTCACCATGTGCTTCAAGTTGAAATCCGAATTAACCCACGCAGGACAAGATATAAAAACACAGCTTACATACAGGGAGTGATGTTGATACAAAATGAACTGCTCCTGTAGAGGCCAAGACAGTACTTTTTGTAGTTACTGTAAATGCCTGCAAGAAAATGTATGGTGGCATATATGCACTTCGATGTTAAATTTACTTTGAACTTTGAAGATGGCGCTGGAAAGTGGTGAGTAGCTCCAAAGAGAATCATCCAGTACAACAGCTAAAATCCACATTCACAACAAATTTCAATATATAAAGTACTGTGGAAAAGTCTTAGGTGCATATAGCTAGGGTGCCTTAGGATTTTGCACAGTTCTGTAGTAATTTTATATATTGCACTGTGCTTGTTCATCACTGACGTCGATGAGGACCTCGACACCATTATGATGGTGTCGAGACTAGCACGTGATTTGGACTTAAGTGAGGGAGAGTTGCGCAGCGTCAGCCTCACTCTCTCTTCCCAATTCCCATCTGGATCCAGTGGCAAGACAGAGTCTAGACGGCTGGAGATGGGACTAGGCACACTGGATGACCAGGACGTCTTCTGTGTCTTGTCCTGCTCCACACGTTCCACGACACTTGCAGAGACCGCCTTCTTGACCGTTGGACCTTCCATTGGTCTCGTCCGCTCAATCCACCGGAGTCTGTCCTCACATGCTGGGATAGACAACTCCCTATCTCACCAAGGGTTTGAGACCCGTCGGCTACCCTCACCTGGTTTAGCCAGCTTGTCGAAGCCATTGCCCGGGGTGTGGCCACTGTCGCATGCAAACAGCTACGGAGAGCCACAGGTGAGAGCTGAGTGCCAGGTGGGGACCAAAGGTGGACTAACCGCCCTGAAGAGGAGACAACATTGTCCCCCACCAGAGGTGCTACCCCTCCCTGACACCCCATGCACTGTACTGCTGCCACAAAAGAATAAATTTCATGACGTGAGTGATGATAACCCTATTTCTGATATCGGTTTCTTTGTGGGAAAGGGGGAGGGGGGATCATGGCTGGGAAAAGGGGAAGGCAGAGGGAAGCACCAGAGAGGCATTCTGTAATGATCAATAACGAATTGTTTGGAATCAAGTGACCTTGCTTGGTGTCTCAACTCTGGGTGTGTGTGCACCCATGCCACCCCCTGGCTCTCCTCTGCCACCTGGCCCACACCCCTTCTGCAGTGCTCCACCCTCACCATTCCCAATATCTGTTGCTCCCGTCAGGTTTACAAACTCACTCTCTGCTCTATGTAGATAAATACAATTCTGTGCAAAAGTCTTAGACACCCTAGCTATATATACAGTATGTACCTAAGATTTTGGACAGTACTGTATGCCACTGATATTAAACCTGATTCTGATTCTCTTGCCTCATTGAGCTCGGATCCTATCATTGTATTTTTCTGTTCCACAATTGAAACCAGATTCCATGTTAGTAACTAAACTACTTGCTTCCTGGCTAAGTTTTTGTGTAGGTCTAATGTATAATATAAGGTATAACATTTTTGTTGACAGGTAGTTATACAAAGATATGCCAGACTTGGAGGCCAGTCTTGCCTGGAACATCTGCAGAACTGCGAAGATTCTTTATTGGTGGTGCACTTGAGCTTGAAGATATGACTTATGTCCGTATTCCAAGCACATTTAAGGTAGTTATGAAAATTATTAGAGGGAATATGAATTCCTCAGGGCATTAGGATACCAGAATTACAACTGTCTCCTGATTCAATCAGTACACAATTGTCAATTTAGTCATCTATTCCCCTTCTAGCAAATGGTTCTCAGATTCTGTCTCTGTCATGTCCATTCTGATTATTTTATTTTCAGTTGCTTTGCAGTTCACATCTGAACTCAGCATGAATTACCCTTATTTTGGCTTCTGCTGTTCATTTTCCTGCCAAAAAACAGTCTGCACAGCCCTCTGGTTGAAAACAGTCAACAGAACAGTGGAGGGGAGGTTGAAAATCACAAAAAGACATTAGGACTTTAGGAGTAGAACTTGGTGAGAGGAAATGAGAAACAATGAGTAGCAGCAGGGAGAAATGCATAGTTTAGGAATGAAGGATTTTGTTCCAGAAAATCTTTGATCAAAGAATAGCCTAGAGATTCAGGGAATGTTCTACTTGTAATTGAGAAGTTGAGAGACTTGGTGAGTTCAATATGGAAATGGATCCTGTGGCCCACTGAGTCTGTGCCAATTATCAATGACCCATGAGATTTCATAGAGGTGCACAAAATATTTTGATGGATTTAGACATAGAAGTTGTTCCGATTAGTGTAGGAGTCAGGCCCCAAAGATCGCAGAGTGATGCAGGAAGAACTGTTTTATATAACAAATATGATTTGGAATGTTCTTCTTGAAAGTGTTGATGAAAATTTAACTCTGCTTTGGAAAGGGAACTGAAATTGTGAAAGTTTAGAACAAGAACTTGAGCAATATGAAGTGGAAATTCAGATTTTTTTTTAAAGAGAGAGCACTGATTTGATGGACACAAATCTGTGATTCTGTGTCAGCAGGAAAACGTGATATATAAAAAGTAGAGAGTTGAAAAGGACAAGGAAAAGAGGAATACAGGGTGTATCTACTTTTTCATAAAACGTAAGATATTTGGAGAGAGATTCTGTGATTTTTTTTTAAAAATGCCAGAAATGTACCAATGATATTTATCTCACTGGCAGGCCAACATTTAATGCCTTTGTTTAATTAGGCTTGTGAAAGGCTGCCACTGTCAGCATAAATAGCTACATATTGAAGGTAATCACAATGATTAGACTTGGAGGAGAACTTTACAGAAGGTGATGAATGCATACACATCATTGTAATTTTATGACACAGGGGACCCTTCCAGCCTATTATATCTGTCCAGTGGATGAACAACAACCCAGCCTAAGCAACACTCACACAATGCTGGAGGAGCTCAGTGGGCCAGGCAGCATCTTATGGAAAGGAGCAAACAGTTGATGCTTTGAGCTGAGACCCTTTGTCAGGACTAGAAAGGAAGGAGAGAAGTTTAATCCTGCTTCCTGTACCAGGTCCGTATACTATAGGCAGGTACACATACGGTACAAGTACGCTGAAGGTCTATGGCCCTGGTTTTTGAAAACTCTGCTTAAGGGAAGTTTTTTTCTTCCTATTTATTCTTTCTAGGTTCATTATCATTTTGCACTCATGTCCACTCAGCCTCAGTAAACAGGCCTAGCTTATCAAATCATACCACATAGCTTAATTTTCCAATCTATACAGCGTCGTCGTCGTCTGAACCCTTAGTGCCTAGGTGGCACATGGGGCCTCAATCTATATAGTTTCTTTGTAAATTTCCTCTCCATCATCTCCAGGGCAACCCTGCGTTTCCTTTTGTGTGATAACAATAGAGGAGAATGTTCCACAGATGTTGTTCAAAAAAACTTTGACAAGATATTGGTTTGCAGATGCAAGCATTACAGCCATGATGCACCAGAGGCAGTTGAGTGTAAGTCTTCAAGATCGAGTGCCTATTAAGTCATGTGTTTCTTGGGTTTATTGGAGCTGAATGTGTGCAAGAAGATGGAGAGCATTTTATTATTCACTGAATGCAATTGTAGCTAATTGAAGGACTGGAGGATCAGCAGATGAGGAGTATGCTGCGTAATGCACATTATAACATTAATGTGATCTCCAGTTAAGTTTCTTGTGAAAGGTGAACCCCCAAATCATTGAAATTCTGTTGGGTGTCATTGTTGACCCAGTGTTGAGAGTAGTGTTGCTTATTATTTCTCTGCACTATTCAGCCCTGCCTGAATATTGCTGAGTTCTTGCTGGATGAGGACATGGATTGCCTTGCAGATGACTGGGAACATGGCCTCTGAATGAGTGTATGTGCCGACGTTGTGTGTGTACTGCAGCATTAAACTTGCTTTGACCTTGATTCTGCATCCCTCCCCACTGATCTCCCTCCTGGCACTTATCCGTGTAAGCGGAACAAGTGCTACACATGCCCTTACACTTCCTCCCTTACCACCATTCAGGGCCCCAAACAGTCCTTCCAGGTGAGGCAACACTTCACCTGTGTGTCGGCTGGGGTGATGTACTGCGTCCAGTGCTCCGGATCTGGCCTTTTATATATTGGCGAGACCCGACGCAGACTGGGAGACCGCTTTGCTGAACATCTACGCTCTGTCCGCCAGAGAAAGCAGGATCTCCCAGTGGCCACACATTTTAATTCCACATCCCATTCCCATTCTGACATGTCTATCCACGGCCTCCTCTACTGTGAAGATGAAATCACACTCAGGTTGGAGGAACAATACCTTATATTCCGTCTGGGTAGCCTCCAACCTGATGGCATGAACATTGACTTCTCTAACTTCCGCTAATGCCCCACCTCCCCCTCGTACCCCATCTGTTACTTATTTTTATACACACATTCTTTCTCTCACTCTCCTTTTTCTCCCTCTGTCCTTCTGAATATACCCCTTGCCCATCCTCTGGGACCCCCCCCCCCGTCTTTCTTCCCGGACCTCCTGTCCCATGATCCTCTCTTATCCCTTTTGCCTATCACCTGTCCAGCTCTTGGCTCCATCCCTCCCCCTCCTGTCTTCTCCTATCATTTTGGATCTCCCCCTCCCCCTCCAACTTTCAAATCCCTTACTCACTCTTCCATCAGTTAGTCCTGACGAAGGGTCTCGGCCTGAAACGTGGACTGCACCTCTTCCTAGAGATGCTGCCTGGCCTGCTGCGTTCACCAGCAACTTTTATGTGTGTTGCTTGAATTTCCAGCATCTGCAGAATTCCTGTTGTCTACTGAGGACTTATTGGTTAAGGCAGTGTTCAATAGATGCCAGCAATGTAGCTATACTGGAATGATACCATAGAGTCATGACTAGTTCTAGAGTACCAGTTGTCAGCACCACTTAGTTGTCAGAGTTTGCTGTATTCAGTGTAGCTAGCAATTTCTGAGCATTGAGTGGAGATAATCAATTAGCTGGCTTCAGTGATGTCAGCAGGATGAGGCTAGGATTGTCAGATCCTAAACTGAAGATGGCTGTAACTACTTGGTTTTTTGTGTGCAAACTTAAATCTCTCTTTAATTGTCCACTGTCATTAATGGCTGGATTTTGCAGGATTGTAAAACTTTAACGTGGTTCATTCTTTGGCAGATTATGTCTGGCATTTCTATTCTGTATTTTGGATACATGTCATCCTGGGTTGTAAATTGGCCAAGACTGTAGCATGTTGTCTAGAAAATGAGTTAAGCAGAGAAGAAATTGTGATTGGTTGTTGTATTGGGCTGGTGCTGTTCTGTATCAACAACCTAGCTATCGATGACATGCACATAGTACAACCTTATTTAAACTGATCAGCATATACTCACTGTTGTAGGGATCTGGCTTCTAGCAGGATTGTGGCTGCTGCCAATATCAAGCAGAGTGGATTTGCCAGGCCATTTTAAATGGTGTAGGACATTTGAGTTTGTTGTGGAGGGGACAATGGGGAAATTATCCTGAGGAAAAAAGTATGCTAGACCTTATACCCGAATATTGATGTTGTGTATTCCACACTAACTATGTCAAGTGTGTGGAGCTAAATTTTCAAATAGCATTTCTCAGGGTTAGCGATCCTTCCTTGCATCTTGAGATAAACTTTTACAAGCACCTAGGATAATGAATTTCTCCCTTCACACACTAATAGACAAAGTAACAGAGGGATATGAAGCAAGTGTTGGTGTAGAGAGGGAAGAGAGTACGTATGTGACTAGCAAAGTTGAGGTAGCTTACTATGAGTGTTTACATTCACATTGACTAAAAAATTGATTTTCAGGTAGCAATAATATAGCTGTGATTCTACCTAGCTATATGTTCCACCTATCCAAACAGCTGAAGAAGTAGAATTTGCAAATGTATTCTTTCAACATCTGATCAATATCGCTTTCAAACATTTCACCCTGTTCCATAGAACCATAGAACACTACAGCACAGAAAACAGGTCATTCAGCCCTTCTAGTCTGTGCCAAAACATTATTCTACTAGTCCCATTGACCTGCATCCAGTCCGTAACCCTCCAGACCTATCTCATCCATGTACCTATTCAATTCATTCTTAAAATTTAAGAGTGAGCCCACATTTACCATGTCAGATGGTAGCTCGTTCCACACTCCCACCACTCTGAGTGAAGAAGTTCCCCCTAAACCTTTCCCCTTTCACCCTAAAGCCATGTCCTCTCATACTTATCTCTCCTAATCTAAGTGGAAAGAGCTTATTCACATTTACTCTGTCTATACCCCTCATAATTTTGTAAACCTCTATCAAATCTCCCCTCATTCTTCTACGCTCCAAGGAATAACGTCCTAACCTGTTCAATCTTTCCCTGTAACTCAACTCCTGAAGACCCAGCAACATCCTAGTAAATCTTCTCTGCACTCTTTCAATCTTACTGGTATCCTTCCTATAGTTAGGTGACCAGAACTGTACACAATACTCCAAATTTGGCCTCATCAATGTCTTATACAACCTCCCCATAACATCCCAACTCCTACACTCAATACTTTGATTTATGAATGCCAGGATGCCAAAAGCCTTCTTTACAACCCTGTCTACCTGTGACGCCACTTTCAGGGAATTATGTATCTGGACTCTCAGATCTCTTTGTTTCTCCGCACTCCTCAGTGCCCTACCACTTACTGTGTATATCCTACCTTGATTTGTCCTTCCAAAATGCCACACCTCAGACTTGTCTGCATTAAATTCCATCTGCCACTTTCTGACCCATCCCTCCAGTTGGTCCAGATCCCTCTGCAAGCTTTGAAAGCCTTCCTTGCTGTCCACAATGCTTCCAATCTTACTGTTATCAGCAAACTTGCTGATCCAATTTACCACATTATTATCTAGATCATTGATATAGACAACAAACAACAATGGTCCCAGCACAGATCCTTGAGGCACACCGCTAGTCACAGGCCTCCAATCTGAGAAGCAATCATCCGCTACCACTGTGGCTTCTCCCACACAGCCAATTTCGAATCCAGTTTACAACCTCTTCATGGATACCTAGTGTCTGAACCTTCTGAAATAACCTCCCATGTGGGACCTTGTCAAAGGCCTTACTAAAGTCCATGTAGACAACATACACAGCCTTTCCTTTGTCTACTTTCTTGGTAATCTCCTCGAAAAATTCTACAAGATTTGTTAAACATGATCTACCACGCACAAAGCCATGCTGACTATCCTTAATCAGCCCTTGGCTGTCCAAATATTTGTATATCCGATCTCTCAGAACACCTTCCAATAATTTACCTACTACTGATGTCGGGCTCACCAGCCTGTAGTTACCTGGTTTACTTTTGGAGCCTTTTTTAAACAACGGAACAACATGAGCTACCCTCCAATCCTCTGGCACCATACCCGTGCCTAAGGACATCTTAAAGATTTCTGCCAGGGCCCCTGCAATTTCTACACTAGTCTCGCTCAAGGTCCTATGAAATATCATGTCAGGCCCGGGGGATTTATCTGCCTTTATTCACTGTAAGGCAGCAACCACCTCCTCCTCTTTAATCTCTATATGTTCCATGACACTGCTGCTCGTTTCCCTTCCTTCCATATATGCTATGCCAGTTTCCTGAGTAAATACTGATGCAAAAAAAATTGTTTAAGATCTCCCCCATCTCGTGAGTCTCCACACATAGACAACCACTTTGATCCTCTAGGGGACCAATTTTGTCCCTTACTACCCTTTTACTCTTAATATACTTGCAGAAACCTTTGGGTTTACCTTCACATTATCTGCCAAAGCAACCTCATGTCTCCTTTTTGCTTTCCTGATATCCTTCTTCAGTATTCTCTTACATTTTCTATACTCTTCAAGTACCTCATTTGTTCCTTGTTGCCAATACCTGCTATACACCTCTCTCTTTTTGTTAACCAGATCGCCAATATCCCTTGAAAACCAAGGTTCCCTATGCCTGTTAACTTTGCCTTTAATCCTGGCAGGAACATGCAAACTCTGTACTCTCAAAATTTCACCTTTGAATGCTTTCCACACACTGAACACATTCTTGCCAGAAAACAACTTATCTCAATCCACTCTTCCTAGATCCTTTCTCATTTCCTCAAAATTGGCCGTTCTCCAATTTAGAACCTTAACTCGAACACCAGACCTGTCCTTATCCATAATTAGCTTGAAACTAATGACATTATGGTCACTGGACCCAAAATGTTCGCCTACACATACTTCTGTCACCTCCATGCCATCTAACCCTTTCACAGTGTGGGAGTCCCAGTCAATATGTGGAAAGTTAAAATCCCCTACTATTACAACTTTCTGTTTCTTACATCGGTCTGCTATCTCTCTACGGATTTGCTCCTCCAATTCTCTCTGACTATTGGGCGGTCTATAATACAGCCCTATTAGTGTGGTCACACCTTTCCTGTTCCTCAGCTCCACCCATATGGCCTCTGTAGACAAGCCCTCTGGGCTGTCCTGTGTACACACAGCTGTGATATTCTATTCTCCCTGACTAGTAGTGCCACTCCTCCCCCTTTCATCCCTTCCCCTTTGTCATGTCTGAAACAACGGAACCCCAGTCCAGTCTCGGTGCCAGAGGTGTGACCACTACAACTTGGCCCTGGGAGGTCGTCCCCACCAACGGTATCCAAAACGGTATACTTATTATTGATGGGAGCGGCCACAGGGGTGCTCTGCTCATTCTGTCTACTCCCCTTCGCTCTCCTGACAGTCACTCAGCTTCCTGCCTCCTGACTTTTAGGGGTGACTATCTCCCTGAAACTCCTGTTGATTTCTGCCTCTGCCTCACGAATGATCTGAAGTTCACCCAGCTCCAGTTCCAGTTCCCTAACTTGGTTTGTCAGGAGCTGCAGCTGGATGCCCCTTTTACGGGTGTAGTCATCAGGGACAATTGTGCTGTCCCAGACTTCCCACATACTGCATACGGAGCATTCGACTGCCCTAACTGCTGCCTTCATTACCTACTCCTAAGTTAATTAAATTAATTAAAGTAACATACCCGGCCTTGCCTCACTGGGACCAGGCTCGTCCTTAGCCTCTGCTCACCGAAGCCTCTCGAGCCAAAGCCTCAAAGCTCCACTCTTATCCTGAGCCATTCACACATTGACCGCTCCTCTTCAGTTACTCTTTATTTTCTGATTCGTCGTTGTTGCTATCCCTTCACAAATCAACCTCCTGAAGTTGCTGCACTTTAAAGCCACCTTATCTCTCTTCTAATAACTGTGACCCTTCTCTTGACCACTGCACATATATTTCTTCACCAATTGCCTGAAATTAAGCTGGGAATAGTTGAGGCTACCATTCCCTTTGTTAAAATAATTGAAAAATTGAAATTATTCAGTTCATGTTTGCCACAAACTCAGTATCTGCTCCTGTTCGCTGTCTCAGGCTGGATCCATTGCTTTTCTATCTGAAAAGTGTATTTAATTATGAGCTGATCTCTGTACTCTCTCCATTATAAGGATAACCTGTTAAAGCTATATAACATTGGGCATTACACACCCACCACAAATGCCAGAAGATTCCTGTACAAATGCAGAAGTCTTGAATTTGCTGGCCAAGGTCAGCTGTTGGACTCTTAAGTCCTGTGGCAGAGTGTCAACTAGCTGCAATTCCTCATCAATTAGCGGCGGAATCTGCCTGTCACTAGTGCAGTAACAGCAAGATCCTTCACAGGAATAGCTGGGGGAAAGGAGGGTAAGAAAGAGGTAATTTCTAATTTATTTAAGTTGAGTTTACTTTAACATTTTAATTAATTAAAACCATCAATGTGATACAGGTTTTCAAAATACTTTATTTGTTTAATTTTTCAAGGTTTTGATTTTCTGCTGAATATTGGGGCATAGGAGCATGGCTTCACTGACTAGCAGGTTTTTTTTAGCTGTTTTGTTCAGGGTGGAGACTTGTTCTGACCACTCCACCTGTCAACAGTGTGTTGTGAAGGGTCGCACTGTTTCTCATCTAGGAGATGATGTGGACCAAATTGTACTGGCATATCCAGAAAGACTAACTTCATTGCTGGTACGTAATCAAATCTGAGCTTGAGTGGCTTATTTTTGGCAGCAAGTTCTGCCTGGTGCCTGTTTCCATTCCTACGTAGATCTTTGTTATAAATCCATTATATTTTAGTTTCCAGACTTGATCATCTCAACGTTGTCCTGGCCAACAATCATGGTTCCAATTCATCTGTTCTCTACCACCTTATCTAAAGCTTCAGCTGAAACTTCCAGCCTAATGCTCATCGACATCACCTCGAGTCCCTTAGTTTTATCTCTATTCTCTAATTTTATAATTCTCATCTGCACTTTAACTCCCTTCATATTCTCCTCCTCTCTATCCATGTACTGTCCATTTATTTAACCTTCAATTTGTGCAATCCTCTGCCACTGATCTTGTGACACATTTCTTTGGCTTAATCCCTTTTTTGTTGTTTGTTCACCTTTGAAGTGTTTTGCTTTTTGTTTTGTTCAAAAAGAACTGTATAAATTTTGCTTAAGAGAGGAAAGCAAGAGAATAGATTGTGAACTAAAGTTATACCTAAATGATGGAGAATATGATGGATTAATCTGATTGTATGGTAGCAGAATATAGCTTATGACCAAAGAATAGGTAAAGCAACTAACTTATTTCCTTTGCATTCAGGGAGAGAGACTGAGTCGATTTGGTTTCAGAACAAAAACGACAGGAACAGTAACCTTCAAGTTTCATTGCATGCAGCAGTGCAGGTGTGTAAACAAGGTGGTGAAGTCAATGACTTAGCAATGCTAAACTAGGTAAGTGATGCTTGTGGAAGGGGAGGTGATATTCCTTGTCACCAGATCAGGAATGACCTTGGAAATTGCTGATCTAAGTGCAGAGCCTGTGACCTTAGGTGACCGCTTACCAGCCCCTGTGAGTGATCAGAGTCGTTATTCCAGTAGAGTATAATTGTTGAGGAGGTGAGTGTGTTGGAGGCAGTAGTTGTTTGGAGATGGTGGTGGGACGTGGTAATAAGTGTGGGATTGGTGCTGGCGTCTAGTGTATATAAATTAACTGTATAAAATTGAGACCAAATTGGAACTGAGGTTTTTACTCCAACAAAAATTTATGTTTAAAATTTCCTAGTTGTTCCTTTGTGAAACTGAGCCATGTATTTGGGCAGCACAGTGGCAAGACTAGTGGAGCCACTGTAAGAAACCCAGGTTCAAGCCTGACCTTTGGTATTGTATGTAGGGAGTTTGCACACCGCGTGGTTGGGAGGTTAATTGGTCGCGGTAATCAACTCAGTTGAAGGGTCTTGACCCAAAATGGTGACTGTCCATTTCTCTGCATTTGTGCTGCCTAACCTATTGAGTTCCCCCAGCTTTTTTGTGCGTTGCTGCAGATTCTAACATCTGCAGGCTCTTGTGTCGCCACTGGAGGTAGTCTATTAAGGCAGATGATACTAAACATGACAGTTTGTTTTTGAGTTGAAATTAATGCTGTGGTGTTTTGGTAGGACTTTTCTGGATTCAACCATGGCAAAAAAAAGATCACAGAATGTTCTGGACCGCATGGGAAGACTTACTCACCAGGCTACATTCCATTCTGTACTGGGTAGGTAGTGGTTAATTTGTACTGCACATTGGTTAGGCTGGAGTTCATCAAACTGTTTTATCAAACTGCCTTGTACATTGCTAAAAAGTATTATTGTTGTGATTTCTGTTAGTTTCTTCATTATCTTTAGATTGTGAGACCATTCTGTGCCTAAAATGTCAAACACTAGATGACGTACTTATAAAGTTAGAGGAGGGAAGTTTAAAGGCACTGTAAGGGCCAATTTTTTTACACAGAGAGGCTTAGGTGCTGGGGGTAGTTATGGAACCAAACAGTTTGAACGTGAATATGAAGGGAATGGAAGGAAGCAGACATTTAATATAAAGTGGCGTAAAAATGGGCCCATGATGAGCTGAATGGCTTGTCCAGTACCATACTGTCCTATTTTCTATGCTTGCTGTTTGTTAGTTGTTTTCTCACAATAAAAAGCATCAAGCCTTCTGAACCCAGCCAGGACAGATGTATTGATAACTGTCTGCTCTGTCCTAAGGATTAAGGTTAAATTCTGGCTGGATTTAGATTGAAATTCCTCACTGAACATAATTTGGTCATCCCAAACTTTTGTGTTGTAGTCAGTCACTTGCAGCGTAAGCTTCATTCATTTGCACTAAATTGACAATATTTGTAAGTCTTCAGGAAGGTTGGTGTGACAACTGCAATACTTCCTTGAAGCGGAGGTACGGTATGTTGTGGTAGTTCCACAGGCCACATGGGCTCATTACTATTGCTCCCCTAGTTGGATGGATGGAAGTCTCTTACAGTTTTTTTAAGAGCTTGTTTTGTCTCTCCTCTGCTCAGCGGCGTTTGGACAAGCTCAGCACCGTATGCATGAAGCACGAGAGAACCTTCCAAAGGACCTGCTGCGTACGTCCGCGGTTCCAGAGTCTGACCCAAGAGCGTAACAGATCAATATTGGCTGCACTGGCTTGAGGCACCATGACTCTAAAACTGAAGTGGAGGAACTGCTTTCCATGTTATTTAAAGGTGGATCATGCAGTAGTTTGGTTTGTTTCCAGTTAAAGCTGATGCAGGCAACGCTATTGAGAAACTGTCAATAGTTCTCAACTGGCCAACAGCTTAACCATGAAGGGTCATATGTATGAGCTGTGGTAAGTAATGACAAAGCATATACAAACATGATTATGCCAATCTGCAGTATCTTCATTAATCCCAGGCAACATGGTAAAATATCCACTGAAGAAGATACTTTGTGTATAGCTTTGAATGGAAAAACATCCTGTAGAAGACAGAGCTGAAAGTATTGAGTTTGATTTCAAGTCATTGCTAGACAAGATGATCTCAAAAGCATGACAAATGATAAAAGCAAGTGGGAGGAAAATAAAGTTTGAGTGATTCACAACCACCGGTTTTTCACTCCTGATTGCTGGCCCAAGAACACTGTTTATAGGCATTACACATTTGAATTGGTTTTACCTTCTATCACTGTTTACCATCCAGGTTCACACCTGAAGGATGGAAAGTTGGGAAAAAATTGGCAGTTGATCCCGGCAAAAATCATTTGATGGGGAGGATAATTTGCGAAAGGTTTTCCATTCGGGTTCAGTGCTTGCCTTACATTCACTTAGATTGCAAGGAGTCACAATGATTGTACGGGACTTTTTTCTGACATATGAACTGCCTTGAGAAATCATGGCTCAGAAACTCATGGAGGAATTGCTTTCAAATGTAATTTGAAGCTGGAACACTCAATTGTTGGCTATATAGTTAGCAACTGACAAATGTAAACAGTACAATGAAACTTGAAATATTCAACATAAGATATCATTATTTTCTGTTTGCTGAAAACCTCTCAAGTATTTAATTTGCCAAAAGGTACCTTGGACTTTCTGACTCTCCACAGAGTAACTGATTTGTAGTTTTCAAGAGAAAATGCACTAAATCAGAAATGTAATCTGAAAAACACCAGCATAAATCTCTCTTTTAAATAAAATAGAATTTGATATATTCACACTGTTTTGGTGATTTTACCTCTTAATCTGATTGCTTTATAGATTTTCATGAGATTTGGGGTTGGAGACGGCACTTTGAACTATAAAATACTGAATGACCCAGCAATTATTGCTTTTCTAGTACAGTTTTGCAGATGTATAAGACTGTATTACAGGTACTAAAGACAAACACTATTACGTTAGAAAGTGTAGGTGAGAGGAATAAGCAACTAACATCAGTTTAAGTTGTTATAGGTTTTGAAAAGCAGTCACTCGTTTGAAGCTGTGTAAAACTGCAATAATCTATGATCGCCAACTTTTTCTGTAAATATGTACCCAAGCTGGATGATGAAGGGGTTCCTTCATCTTATTGACAATGAAGAAATCTTATAATGACTGAGCTGAAAGGTGATGAGGACCAAGAAACAAAAACAAATTATTGTGCAATCTGGGAATGTGCAGTGGGTCAGGCACCATCAGTGAGAAACAGAACAAAATGAGCACTTTAATTCTGATGAAAAGTTCTTCACCTAAAAGAGAGCTTCTTTTTCCCCATTACAAAAATTGTCTGTCTTGCTGAGAATTTATAGGAATTTCTGTTTTTCTTCAAATTTCAAACTCCTGTCTCAGCAAGGACCTGGATCCTCTGTAATTTGCCTTTTGCTACAATAGATTTACAGCAGATGCGATCTCATTGGCTTATCACATGGCCTTGGATCACCTGGACAATACAAATACCTGTGTCAGGGTCCTGTTTATTGACTACAGCTCAGCATTTAACACAATCATTCATACAGTTCTGATTGAAAAGCTCCAAAACCTGGGCCTCTGTACCTCCGTCTGCAAGAGGATCCTCGACTTCCTAACCAGAATTCCACGATCTGTGCAGATCAGAAATAACATCTCCACCTCACTGACGATCAACACTGGCACACTTCAAGGCTGTGTGCTTAGTCCACTGCTCTGTTCTCTCTACACCCACGACTGTGTGGCCAGGCACACTCAACTGCCATCTCTAAATTTGCTGACGACACGACTATTGTTAGCAGAATTTCAGATGGTGACGAGAGGGCATACAGGAGCGAGATATATCAGCTAGTTGAGTGGTGTCACAGCAACAAGCTTGCACTCAACGTCATTAAGACCAAAGAACTGATTGTGGACTTCAGAAAGAATAAGACAAGGGAGCACACACCAGTCCTTTTATTGAACCATCTTGACTTTACCTAATGTATTTGCAATTTAAAAGTGCCATCTTAACAAATAGCATCCATTGTTTTCACTTTTTATCTCATTAGCTACATCTAATGGCTCATTCTCTGTCAGATTTGGGATCACTGATGCGACATGACCATTAATTTTCCTCATTCCTTTTCAGCATTCTGAAGAGACTCCTCTCTCTCTGCTATCCACGTCCACTCCTCAATCACCAAGAAACTCTCTTTCTACTCCATGTCACCTTACCATGCAAGCAGAGATATTACACCTGTCCTTTATTTACATAAAACATAGTATAGTACAGCACCGTAAGGGCCCTTTGACCCATGATGCTGAACTTTTAACCTACTCCAAGATCAGTCTAATCCTTCTCTCCCACACAGCCCTGCATTTTACTTCATCCATGTGTCTATCAAAGGGTCTCTTAAATCCCCCTAATGTACCTTCTACCACTACCCCAGGTAGCAGTCTAAAACCAATCACTCACTGTGTAAGAAAACCTGCCCTTGATATCGACCCTCTAATCACCTTAAAATTATGCCTTCTCAGACTCGGATTCAGATTCATTTATTTATCACATGTACTTTGAAATAGACAATGAATGCATCATTTGCATTAACAACTAACACAATCTAAGGATGTCCTGGGGCAGCCTGCGAGTGTTGCTACACATTCCAATGCCAATGTAGCACGTCCACAGTGCTCAGCAGAACAATGTAGAACACAGCAAAATATACACACACACACACACACACACACACACACACACACACACACACACACACACACACACACACACACACACACACACACACACACGCGTATCCGATCCCAGAAAATGCTTCTGGGCCTCCAGCCTCCAGTGGACTCACAGACAATATGCATCCAATTTGCCTTCTGACTTTGAGCTTCGACTTCCCGATTACAGATCAAACTTCAGGCTTCAATCTTCAGTATTGACCCCCCAGGACTAACAGATGACAAGACCCTGAGCTCCTGACTCGCCAACTCACATACTTAGGGGGTCTCTTGTATTAGCCATTTCCGCCCTGGGAAAAAATCACTGGCTGTCCACTCTGTGCATGCTTCTTGCCATGTTATACACCTATATCAAAGTCACCTCCTCTCATCCTCCTTCGCTCCTAACAGAAAATCCTTAGATCACTCAACCTTCTGTCATAAGATACGCTCTCTAATCCAGGCACCCTCTCTAAAGTGTTCACAGCCTTCCTTTAATGAGGGGACTAGACTGAACACAATACTTCAAGTGTGGTGTAACCAGAGTCTTTTAGAGCTGCAACATTACAGTTTAGAACTCAATCCCCCGACTAATGAAGGCCAACATACCATATGCCTTAACAGCTATCAACTTGTGCAGCAACTTTGAGGGATCTGATCACAGACCCCAAGATCCATCTGTTCCTCCACACTGCAAAGAATCGTGCCCTTAACTCTGTACATTGCATTCAGGTTCAATCTTCCAAATTCACAATTTTCTGGTTTGAACTCCATCTGCCACTTCTCAGCCAGTTCTGCATAATATCAATGTCCCTTTGTAACCTATTACCAATCACCACCAACCATCGTGTCATTCAAAAACTTACTAACCTACAGTTCCAGTTCCTCATCCAAGTCACTTATAAAACAAAATCTCAAAGAGCAGAGCTCCCAGAACAGATCCCTGTTGAACACCACTGGTCACAGAGTTCCAGGCAAAATATGCTCCATCAATACCACCTTTGCCTTCAATGGACAAGCCAATTATGAATTCATATAGCCAAGTTTCTCTGGATCCCATGCCTCCTGACTTTCTGAATGAGCTTACCATGGGAAACCTTGTCAAACACCCAACTAAAATCCATGTACACCACATCCACTACTCAACCTGTGTTTTGTCACTTTCTCGAGGAATTCAATCTGGCTCCTGAGGCACGATCTGCCCCTCAAAGCAATGCTGACTATCCCTAATCTTCAATATTTGGGTCAAATCATATTTTCTAGGTGAAATAGTAAAACATTTATTTCAACGTGTTCATTATGATTGCTCGCAATTGTTTCCTCCTAATTGGAAATGGTACAGGCAATATAGAAACATAGAAAATAGGTGCAGGAGTAGGCCATTCAGCCCTTCGAGCCTGCACCGCCATTTATTATCATGGCTGATCATCCAACTCAGAACCCCGCCCCAGCCTTCCCTCCATACCCCCTGATCCCCGTAGCCACAAGGGCCATATCTAACTCCCTCTTAAATATAGCCAATGAACTGGCCTCAACTGTTTCCTGTGGCAGAGAATTCCACAGATTCACCACTCTCTGTGTGAAGAAGTTTTTCCTAATCTCGGTCCTAAAAGGCTTCCCCTTTATCCTCAAACTGTGACCCCTTGTTCTGGACTTCCCCAACATCGGGAACAATCTTCCTGCATCTAGCCTGTCCAATCCCTTTAGGATTTTATACGTTTCAATCAGATCCCCCCTCAATCTTCTAAATTCCAACGAGTACAAGCCCAGTTCATCCAGTCTTTCTTCATATGAAAGTCCTGCCATCCCAGGAATCAATCTGGTGAACCTCCTTTGTACTCCCTCTATGGCAAGGATGTCTTTCCTCAGATTAGGGGACCAAAACTGCACACAATACTCCAGGTGTGGTCTCACCAAGGCCTTGTACAACTGCAGTAGTACCTCCCTGCTCCTGTACTCGAATCCTCTCGCTATAAATGCCAGCATACCATTCGCCTTTTTCACCGCCTGCTGTACCTGCATGCCCACTTTCAATGACTGGTGTACAATGACACCCAGGTCTCGTTGCACCTCCCCTTTTCCTAATCGGCCACCATTCAGATAATAATCTGTTTTCCTATTTTTGCCACCAAAGTGGATAACTTCACATTTATCCACATTAAATTGCATCTGCCATGAATTTGCCCACTCACTCAACCTATCCAAGTCATTCTGCATCCTCTTAGCATCCTCCTCACAGCTAACACTGCCACCCAGCTTCGTGTCATCCGCAAACTTGGAGATGCTGCATTTAATTCCCTCATCCAAGTCATTAATATATATTGTAAACAACTGGGGTCCCAGCACTGAGCCTTGCGGTACCCCACTAGTCACCGCCTGCCATTCTGAAAAGGTCCCGTTTATTCCCACTCTTTGCTTCCTGTCTGCTAACCAATTCTCCATCCACATCAATACCTTACCCCCAATACAGTGTGCTTTAAGTTTGCACACTAATCTCCTGTGTGGGACCTTGTCAAAAGCCTTTTGAAAATCCAAATATACCACATCCACTGGTTCTCCCCTATCCACTCTATTGGTTACATCCTCAAAAAATTCTATGAGATTCGTCAGACATGATTTTCCTTTCACAAATGCATGCTGACTTTGTCCGATGATTTCACCGCTTTCCAAATGTGCTGTTATCACATCTTTGATAACTGACTCCAGCAGTTTCCCCACCACCGACGTTAGGCTAACCGGTCTATAATTCCCCGGTTTCTCTCCCTCCTTTTTTAAAAAGTGGGGTTACATTAGCCACCCTCCAATCCTCAGGAACTAGTCCAGAATCTAACGAGTTTTGAAAAATTATCACTAATGCATCCACTATTTCTTGGTCTACTTCCTTAAGCCTCTAGGATGCAGACCATCTGGCCCTGGGGATTTATCTGCCTTCAATCCCTTCAATTTACCTAACACCACTTCCCTACTAACATGTATTTCGCTCGGTTCCTCCATCTCACTGGACCCTCTGTCCCCTACTATTTCTGGAAGATTATTTATGTCCTCCTTAGTGAAGACAGAACCAAAGTAATTATTCAATTGGTCTGCCATGTCCTTGCTCCCCATAATCAATTCACCTGTTTCTGTCTGTAGGGGACCTACATTTGTCTTTACCAGTCTTTTCCTTTTTACATATCTATAAAAGCTAAAATATACGTGAGTGCGTTGCCAAACACCTTCAACAGACCTGGTTGCCTTCGCTGTAAATCTCCATCACACAAACATTGTGCTCTCCTGTCCTCAGCCTTTGACAGCATTTCGAAGTAGGTCAATTTAGAGTTTACCTTCCAAATTCCACAGGTTCAATGATTTTAAATGATTTTGTAGTGATTGCATTTCCTATAGATCTGTTTTTCTTTATTTGTTCCATTAACAGTCTCCTGTGTTGTACGTTATCCCTCATTTACTCTTGCTTTCTCCTTCCTTTCTTTGCATCTTTAGATTTATTTTGATTTTTAATTTTTCCAGTAAAGTAAAATAAATTTAAAATGTTTAATTCTTCTCTGCATAAATCTTATGTGTTCAACATTTTTCCCTTTTTTAATAGAGCATAGGATCATTCTCATTTCAATAGGTGTGTTTAAGGCTTTAAACCTTGCCTTACCACAACTCCCACACAAGTAAACTCCATATTTTAGTGGGGTTGTGTTCCTAGAAATCAACCCACATGGTGATTTTACTTAGCGTGAAGCCACATCACATGCCTGTGCATCAGGATGAAAAAAATCCGTGTTTAGTATTTTCTGAATAAATTCCATGAGAGTTCTGTACTGTATCCCACCATAAACCAAATCTGTCAGGTTTCTCGTTTTACATTTGTTGATCAAGATGGGGGCAACAGTGATGATTTGCAATTTAATAACCATGTTTTTAAATGTGGGCCTTCTATTCAATTACTTATTGGAAGATTGAAGCTGTGTCGTAACATTTTAATTCTTTGTGGTTCAAGCTTGGAAACGATTTCACAACTATGTTCATAAAAGAATTTGCTTATATAGAAGTCTACATTTATAGCTCATCAAAACTTGCATGCAATCCAAAATTGGGTTGACATGTCTGTGAGGATTGCCCCATTTGTGAACTTCTGGTTAAAAAAAATGAATTTCCAGCATGAGATGGCATTTGAAAACCAGAGGTCAGTGGTTTACTTGAAAACAAACCAAAACTGCTCAGAGACTGAACATCGGACTCGACACTGTATGATGCGCTCCCAAATAACTGAGTTCCAAGTTTTAAAAAAGTATGATCAATCCTTTATTACAAAACCAGCAAAGACGAATGATCTTAAAGTGATATTAGAAATTAGTATAATCATGATTAGCAAAATAAAGAATAAGCAAAATAAGAGTAATTAACAGTCAACAAAAAAAATCATCCATGTTAGCTGCCTCTAACTAAAACTAAGATAAAGCATGAATATGCAGCTGTACTCATATGCTTGTACCACGCCCCAACCCACATTACAAATTACCAATAATAAAAACACAGAACACAAAATACAACACAGACAGACAGAAAGCAGATACATGGCTCCTACATCCCAGCCCCTAATAAATGCACTAAAATAATTACAACAGCATACTACAAAAATAGGACACATGAAATCTTCAAGGATAACCATTTTAACATTTATGCAAAATGTCCCTTCAAGTCAAATCGTGCAACAGTCATCTAGGCCAGAGATTACCAGCACTTAGCCCAGTACAGGGTCATCTTTTACACCACTCACATTAAGTCACAATCATGAAGCTTCTAGAGCTGTAGCTCCTAAAACCCCTGTCTCCTGCTGAAGACAGATCATAGTTATAGGCCTGTATGCTCAGCTGGTCTTGGTCCTGATGTTGCCACACAAATCCCCTTCTGTCTGGAAAGACTTGAATGACTCTTCCCATGAGTTGCAAGGTGTTATGTCATCAACTATAAGCACAATGTCTCCTGGAAGGAAATTACGTTTTATATCTGACTGCTTCTGACTTTCCTGTAACTGTAGTAAGTACTCCTAGACCCACTGTTTCCAAAACAAGTTTGTGCATTGGATCTGCTTACGTTTATGACGAGTATAAATGTCTTCTTTTTGGAACTCTCCTGGTGGTAAGTATGGTGAGGTCTTCAGAAGCAACAGATTGTTGGGTGTTAGTGCTTCCAATCATTGGGATCAGAGGATGCCTTCGTAATTGGATGACCATTGATATAGCCTTCTACTTCGCAAAAGCCTGTGTGGAAACCCTCTTTGTCAAGATCCTTTGCCTTCATGGTGGAACCGAGGACCTTTTGCACAGACCTAATCAATCTCTTCCTTGGTCCTCTATGATGTGAGAATTCATCTGGAAATCTCTTTCTTTGGCAAAACCCAGTGATCTCATTTTCAGCATTTCTGAGCTCTCGCACTGAGAGATGATCTTTGACCTTTGGCTTTCTCAATCTCTCTCTCTCTCTCAAAAGAATTCCCTTGTTCTTCATCCAAGGCCAAGCCAGACTGAGCAAGAGTGATGTTCAATTGCTTCCTCTTCTGAAGAAGAAACGACTAGGTTCTTAAATCTAAGAATCCGGTTCACTGTCTTTCTCAAACAGGTCCAAGACAAGAAGTGATGGATCCTACATTACCGCATCCACCTCCTCTTCAATCTGCATGGCATTATAATATTTCTCTTGACTTCCAGATCATCAAGCGGGAGTTTTCCAGAACAATCGGGACTCACAGGCCATTTCCTTTCAGGCTGAAGAAGATATTGAGGCCCTGACACCAATGTCTCATTCTCAAGGAATGCTTTCATCTTCAACCCTCCAGAAGCCACATCTGCCAGATTGCTTGAAGTGTTTACATATCTCCATTGCAATGCCTGTGAGAGCTTAAAGAATTTCTGAAACTCTGTCTGCAACAAAGGTTTGGAATGTGGTCATTTCATTCTTGATATACTTCAGCACAGAAGTACTATTAGTCAAAAAAAACTGAGTCATTAAGTTGTAAATGCATCTCCTTCCTCCACAATGTGTCCATAAGGCAGTGGAGAGCTCTATACGAGAGATGGAAACTGACTTCAAAGGAACTATCCTAGATTTCCCCATGATAAAAGCACTGTGCACCTGAGAGTATGTATTGTGCAACAACAGGTACAGTGGCATGCAAAAGTTTGAGCACCCTGGTCAAAATTTCTGTTACTGTGAATAGTTAAGCGAGTAGAAGATAAACTGATCTCCAAAAGTCATAAAGTTAAAGATGAAACATTTTTTCAATATTTTAAGCAAGATTAGTGTATTATTTTTGTTTTGTACAGTTTTAGAGTGGGGAAAAAAGGAAAGGAGCACCATGCAAAAATGTGCGCACCCCAAAAGATTTGAGCTCTCAGATAACTTTTACCAAGGTCTCAGACCCTAATTAGCTTGTTAGGGCTATGGCTTGTTCACAATCATCGTTAGGAAAAGCCAGGTTATGCAAATTTCAAAGCTTTATAAATATCCTGACTGCTCAAAACTTGTCCCAACAATCAGCTGCCATGGGCTCCTCTAAGCAGCTGCCTAGCACTCTGAAAATTAAAATAATTGATGCCCACAAAGCAGAATAAGGCTATAGGAAGATAGCAAAGCATTTTCAGGTAGCTGTTTCCTCAGTTCGTAATGTAACTAAGAAATGTCAGTTAACAGGAACGGTGGAGATCAAGTTGAGGTCTGGAAGACCAAGAAAACTTTCCGACGGAACTGCTCGTAGGATTGCTGGAAAGGCAAATCAAAACCTCCGTTTGACTGCAAAAGACCTTCAGGAAGATTTAGCAGACTCTGGCGTGGTGGTGCACTGTTCTACTGTGCAGCGACACTTGCACAAATATGACCTTCATGGAAGAGTCATCAGAAGAAAACCTTTCCTGCGTCCTCACTACAAAATTCAGTGTCAGAAATATGCAAAGGAATATCTAAACAAGCCTGATGCATTTTGGAAACACATCCTATGGACTGTTGAAGTTAAAATAGAACTTTTTGGCTGCAATGAGCTAAGGTATGTTTGGAGAAAAAAGAGTGCAGAATTTCATGAAAAGAACGCCTTTCCAACTGTTAAGCATGGGGGTGGATCGATCATGCTTTGGGCTTGTGTTGCAGCCAGTGGCACAGGGAATATTTCACTGGTAGAGGGAAGAATGAATTCAATTAAATACCAGCAAGTTCTGGAAGCAAACATCACACCGTCTGTTAAAAAAAAAATGCTGAAGACAAAAAGAGGATGGCTTCTACAACAGGATAATGATCCTAAACACACCTCAAAATCTACAATGGACTACCTCAAGGTGTGAAGGTTTTGCCTTGGCCCTCACAGTCCCCCGACCTAAATATCATTGAAAATCTGTGGATAGACCTCAAAAGAGCAGTGCATGCAAGACGGCCCAAGAATCTCACAGAACTAGAAGCCTTTTGCAAGGAAGAATGGGCGAAAATCCCCCAAACAAGAATTGAAAGACTCTTAGCTGGCTAGAAAAAGCGTTTACAAGCTGTGATACTTGTCAAAGGGGGTGTTACTAAGTACTGACCATGCAGGGTGCTCAAACTTCTGCTTTGGGTCCTTTTCCTTTTTTGTTATTTTGAAACTGTAAAAGATGGAAATAAAAAAAAGTAATTTTGCTTAAAATATTAAAGAAATGTGTCATCTTTAACCTCATGCCTTTTGAAAATCGGGTCATCCTTTACTCGCTTAGCTATTCACAGTAACAGAAATTTTGACTGGGGTGCCCAAACCTTTGCATGCCACTGTAGGTCACCGATCCATAGCCATTTTTGTCTGCATCTGTAAAGTGGTGTAACTGTGCAGCAGTAACTTCTCCAAAATCCAGGGTTTCATACATCTACCAATCTTGAATTCTTCCAGCCAATTTGTCCACTCATGAGCAACTGATATAGTCAAGCAGACAGCCTCACCAGACCCAAGATTCCTAAAGGACCATAGATGGAACTAACTGTAGAGAGGATCCCCCTTCTGGTAAGTGGTCTATCTTGGAACGTGATCTTAAACTTGAAAGTATCAGACCAAATGCACCATTGCACACCCAGTACTCTATCCATTAAAAAGATAAATGTCTTGATCCAAATCCTTCATCTCTTCTGATATCACAGCTAGCACACAATGTCTGTTGATTCTCCACTTTGTGAGTCAAAAGCTGCCTTTATCGTAAATGGATACGGGGTCAGGATAGAGAGACACCTCTTCTTCCTCAGAGGACACTGACACAAGGCAGTCATCAACAGAGAAGCAATACAAAACCTTATCCACTGTCTCGCAGGTGAACTGTTCTTCATTGTCTTCTGTACATTTCCTAAGAGTGAAGCTGGCACAACTCAGTGATAAAAGTTGCTCCAAAGAGATGTACCACCATTCAAAGTCCGCCATATCTTGGCTGAGGTCATCAAGTCACCGGAGCAATCTGAATAGGTCTGCATCTTCTGCTGGTACTTTAACCTGATGAAACATTGATTCAATATCTGCTGTGATCACTGCTAGTTCTTTGTTGAATCTGGTTATGACTCTAATCAGTGAGCTGGTAAGATTCGGTGCCTATAAGAGATGAGCATTGAGTGAGATTCCCTGAAAATCGCTCTGCAGACAAACACAACATGGTTTCCCTTTTCTGGGGTGATAAGCACCGTGAAGTGGAATATACCAGACTTTCCCATCACTGCATTCCAGATCCTCTGCTGACACTCTTTTAGCATAAGCTTTGGAGATGACATCCTTCATGAAAGCTTTGTAGTCAGTATGAAATGACAAATCCCTCTTAAACCTCTTCCTTTGATTTAGAGCATGGTGTTCTGCAATCTTCCTGTTATTTGGCATGTTAACCTTCTTTCTCAAAGGCAAACTAATCTGGTAATGGCCATCCTCCAGTTTTACAGAATTCATAACCAGTTCCATGAACTTGTGGTCCTCTCTTGACAAAGCAGGTTGTTCATCTTGACTACATTCTGGTAAGTCTGCCTTGAACTGCTGCTGCCAAAGCCCATCCAAGTTCAAAACTGAGATCCTCTTATCTGTCAGCTCAGGCTGTGCACAGTCTCTCCCATCACCATCGTCTCCTTTCAGTGGCCCATTCACAGTCCAACTCAACATCGTTTTAATTGCATAAAATCCATTATTTTCACCATGAATCACTTGCAATGGCTCCAATGCTTTACACACAGTCATCCTTGTCAGCAGCTCAATTTCCGAATCAGTCCCTGGTAAATGAATGTATCTGAGTTGAGACCATCCCTGGAGATCTCTCTGACATGGAATGTTCTCTCTGTGAACAGGCATACTGTCCTGTGTATAGACGTTAGGTAGTTCACATTAGTTTTCACCATCTAAGCCAGTCAATTCCAATCCTGAAACAATGTAGCTACACACTACCTTCTTTAACCCTCTACCTTAACCCATGCATGTCCTTTTTCCCTTGAGGTTGAGCTTGTTCATGAGGCCCAATGTGTAGAGAACTGCTGTACTCCTTTGATCTAGGAAAGCATAAGTAACTGCTGTCTTGTTACCCTTCTTAGACGTCACTTGTATTGGAATTATGTGAAGTTTACAATCATGATCGCCAGCTCATGTAAGGCCATTGGATACCAGGGCACTGCTCTCTGCTTTGTCTAATTCCTTCACAGCTTGTTTTGATTCTTCACTTTTTTCATTAGAGTGAATATGAAGTATGCTGGGATGCTGCCACCGCATACCTTGCATGAAAAACAATACCTGCAACCCTTGTTGATATGTCCTGTACAGAAACAGCCAAAGCAGTCACCATTTTCCTTTAGGAAGTCAATCTTCTCAGCAAGAGCCATTTTCTCCAGCTGAGGGCGCAAATCTGATGTGCGTTCATCCTGGAAGAACAAACCAACCCTTGGGCTAACAAGACTATTTCCCTTCTATTAGTTCCAGTTTCAGTTTTAGCTTTACTTCTCACCGTGGCCACAGTAGTGGCAAAGCTGCTTCTTTTATCCTTGGAATGGAGTTGTGACTTAATTTTGTTCACACCTTTGCTAATTGCCAGTGATGTAGCATCCTGTATATTCCTAAATGCCGTGCCTGTAGCAATCTTTGCTTGCCTTTCAATAAAATCAACTATGTCAGCAAAACCAGTTTTCTGGTTGTGCCTTTCTTGCAGTTTACAGGCCACCATTCTCCATTTATCCTTAAGCATATAGGACAATTTCTTTACGGCAATCGACATGCTGGCAGGCATATCCAGCTCGCACATGTACTGTTCTTCATGGCACTGCAACAGCCTCTAAGGTAAAGACAGTGGTCTTGAAGAGCTTTCACATCTTCAGATTTGATAGGTACCCAAGAAAGAGCCTTTTACATGTGGGTGAATGCCATTTTCTGTTTATTACCGAAGTGTTCCTGTTGTAAAGCCCTAGCCTTGACATATCCTTTCTTAAGATTGACATGCTGACAACTTCTGACATGTTTTCTAGGGCAACCCTTAGTGTGTACTGTTCAAGGAAATAGAGGCAGTTAGTCTTGCCTTCAATAATATTTTCAAAAGCCTTCATGAATGCATAATACTGCAATGGATCACCATTGAAGATTTGAATCTTGTTTTTAGGCAAAATGAAATGTGTTGTTTTTTTCAAATAAGGTTGTTATTTTATTTTGCTTCTTCATAATATCAATAATACTGTTTTGACCTCCATCATCTGAAACAAGAGAGTTTCCATGGTGTAACTGAACGTCCCCATGTGTTCTTTGAGCTGTGGATATGACCTAGGTTCAGAGTGCTTCATTAGTGCAAAGAGTAAACAACCTGAACTACCTCTTGCAGATCTTGTTCATGCATCCCAAACACGAGGAATAAATGAATCAATATTGATATTGGGTGTATTTGTTTTCCTTTGTGCCTTTCCAATATAGAAACTCACACTATAGGACTGTCCTGGATCACTTTAAGCTCTCACTATCCTTGAAGCCCTTAGCACATTAACTTTAGCTATATACGTGGCAATTTCTTCCTGAAACTTAAGCTGCTCCTTCCTCTTGTGTAGCTGTTTCTTCCTTTTCCGTAGCTACTCCTCTTGATCTTCCATCTGCCCCTCTTGTTCTTCCAGCTCAGATTGCAGTCCCCATATTGATGAAAATGATCAGCAATTTAAATCAACAATTAAGTTGATAGGGAATCTAAAGCCCCAGTAGCACTTTCAGCATAATAAATGTGTTTATTTTGAGCTTTTGCCCTATTAGCTTTTGCTATTTTATACAGAACAAAAATAAACTACAAAATACTTAAACACGAGGAAATCTGCAGATGCTGGAATTTCAAGCAACACACACAAAATACGCTGGTGAACGCAGCAGGCCAGGCAGCATCTACAGGAAGATGTACAGTCGACGTTTCGGGCCGAGACCCTTCATCAGGTCTGACTGTACCTCTTTCTATAGATGCTGCCTGGCCTGCTGCGATTACCAGCATTTTTTGTGTGTGTTATAAAATACTTAATTGTTCAGCTGTCCAATATTAACTACATAGGAACTATATTTTGTTCCCATATGATCAGCAAACACTGATATTTTTGTGAAATACTTAGCTTGATAATAGTTCTGGGTTCAAAAACTTGTGTGTTCAAGTCCCACAATCTAAGATGATGTCTCCGTGAAGTAGCTAGACAGACCTCTATTCCAAAACGTTGGTGTTCAATCAAATGCAAGGAAATCAAAAGCTAGATATGAGTTCAAATCATATCACAGAAACTGTGGAATTTTAAATTGTTAATTAAGTAAATTGAAATTGAAATTAATTTGAAAATAAGTCTATCTGAATAATGATCTGTAAAATCCAACCAGTTTACTTCCAAACAGATCAATTACAAATTCCAGGTTCCATCCCCAGTTACTCTCAAGAAACTTTTGAAGCATTTTTTTTTATAGGCATCCGTTAGTCTCATGAGACCATGGATTTGTGCCTTGGAAGGTTTCCAGGGCACAGGCCTGGGCAAGGTCGTATGGAAGACCGGCAGTTGCCCATGCTGCAGGTCTCCCCTCTCCACGCCACCGATGTTGTCAAAGGGAAGGGCACTAGGGCCGATACAGCTTGGCACCAGTGCCATCGCAGAGCAATGTGTGGTTAAGTGCCTTGCTCAAGGACACAACACGCTGCCTCAGCTGAGACTCGAACTAGCGACCTTCAGATCACTAGACCGATGCCTTAACCACTTGGCCACATGCCAGTGATAATAGTCTTTCTGAATTGTGAGTGAATAGGGAACTTTCAAGATTTTGATCATGTAAGAATGGTTTACTTCAATGCTGGGTGGTCCATCTGTTTTTGTTCTTGTTAGCATTATACAGCTGAAAAGTATGTACTTAACCATCAGTCTTCCTGCTGCTGAATGCAATTTTAAAAACACTTGACTTCTTTTGTGTGCATAAACTGGTTGAAAATAACCAATATAAATCTGCAGGGTATAATAGCTATTCATTTCATGGTCGGTTAGAGAGGGCTCTGGTTAGTTAGAAGCCCTGCTTCCTCAAAATCAGTTTGTTGTACATTGTTCCACATCACAGGCTGCCATTTAAATTAAAACCCTGATGTTTAAACTCTGATTCTGAATCAAAGGCAGCAAGACAAGTTTATTAAATGAAATAACCTTTTACCAATATTGAATAAAAGGGATGGGTGATTCAAGTTCCTAAGATTGAGCATATTCAATAGTCTAGTCCTTGTTCAACCACATGAAGAACGTGGCCAAGAAAGTGCATCAGTGTCTCTACTACTTCAGGAGGCTAAAGAAATGTGGCATGTTTGCACTGAACTTCGTAAATTTTTATAGAAGCACATTCTACCCAGCTATATCAGGGCTTGATATTGAAACTACTCTGCCCATTACCAACGTTCCCTCTGAGGGGTGTGTGTATGCGCGCACACACATCTTTTGCTACTAGTGCAGAAAGGAATTTAAACTGCACACAACAGTTTGTCACCCTCTACCTCGTTGGCTTGTTAAGTATATTTCATGATCGTACACAATCACATTTCCATTTCCGGTTTCTGATGCGGACAGTGCTGACGGCTTGCAGTTTGTGATGATTTATCTGCAGATTTTAGAACTGGCTTATTTATACAGTTTTTATTGAAGAAATTATTGATTCACTCTGTTGAATTCCAAAGAAGCAAAGGGCGTGGGGCGCAAAAGAACTGCTAGTTCATTTAAAGTGGAATTCCCTAATAAAACAGTAGAAAGTGCTACACTGAAAGCTCATGAGGACAGGAATGTGCAGCTGTGAGAAATATTTATTTAAATACAGAAACTGGTGTTACCTACATGTATTGTTGCGATGCAAAAGTTGCTGGAGAATTTGAAAGTGGGAAGAAGTGGAGTGATATTTGGAAACTTGATTTTTTAAAGCATCATTTAGCAAGCAAATCACATAAGGAAGACGTGCAAAAGCTCGGACAAGAAAATCCTTCATTACCTGCTACAGGCCTGTTATGTATGTTTTGTGAGAGTGCAGATGAACAAGAGCGAAAACAATCAAACCCAGAGAAGATGGAAGTCCTTATTGACAGTATTTTGCTAGCTGTTAAAATGAATACCTCTATATATAAAATGCAGTGCACATATGTTGTTGTCACTGGGCAAAAAACTGCATAGCACAAGATTTTTGCACAGACTGGTCATTACAAATTGGAGCGAACATTGCCTTAGGCTGCAAGAAACTGCAGACGCATTATGAAAATCAGCCTTCCCTCCATGGATTCTGTCTACAATTCTTGCCGCACCCCAGACATCGTTTCCTCTCTCTTCTAATGCTTGGAAGATACCAAAGCCTGAAAGCATGTATGAGCATGCTCAAGGACAGTTTCCATTCTGCTCCTTAAGACTCTTGAACAGCCCCATTGTAAGATTAGATGGACTTTTGACTTCACAATCTACTTTGCTATGGCTTTACCCCTCATTATCTGCCTGCACTGATCTTTCTCTATAACTGTAACAGTGTACAGTATTCTACGTTCCCTTGTGCTACCTTGATGTACTGATGTGATGGGATGATTTGTAAGGATGGCATGAAAACAGAGGTTTTCACTATAGCTTGGTACATTTGAAAATAATAAATCAATATACCAATCTATCAGTTACTGAAATGCTAATGGAGGGATCCAACAATTCCAGTCAAATTTGCTGAAGCGTTCTATAATACTTAATTATTTTTATTGATGCTTTTAAGAAGTTAAGCAAAGAAATTGTTATAGGTTAAGGGTATATTTGAGTGGGAAAATGTAAAAGGAATCACCATCCTTTGTAGAAGCTGTGGGTTGTGAATGCAACCAAAAGAATAGTTCTGTCTTTGCAATAAAGGATTGGTGCAAAAGATGAGAAATGTTGCCAGGATAAATTAGATGTGATTAACAACTTCATGTAATTAAACAGGATTTCCCTGGAGGAGGAATGCCATGTGATATGTAAGTAGTCCTAATACAAATTTAAAGTTAATTCAGCAGCAGAGAACTATATGGGCATATGTTTAATGCAGTAAGATTACTGAAGAAGTATCATGTCTGTTTTGGAACAATAATAGCAATATGTGGAGGGAGATTATATTGGAACCAACTGTAATAACTAGAAAGGGGGTGGAAGGGAAGAGAGACAGATGGGTATCTGTTGGCAGAGCTCCCAGGATATTAACAATAGTGTTTAGCAATCCATTGTTGCTTCCTTATAGCATTCACTCATTAGTAAGGGCTGCAGCTTCTGCTGGGTATTAAGCTTGTAACAAAATAAAGATCTCTGTAAACTTAAGCTCATCCAAAACATGGATTTCAATACTGTGACTTACTTCATCCCCTTCAGTCATCGCCCATTCTTCCTGAGCCAGAACAATTCAGATTTAAAATCATCGTCCTTTTGTTCAAGACCCTGCCTTGCATGTCACCAGCCTCCTTCGACTTTGCGCAAATGCGCTGCAGGGCTGCAAAGGAGAGGGGTAATGGGACTGATGGGACTTTTCTTCTGGTAGCTGGCAAGAAGATGAATAAAAAAAAGATGAGCTTTACTTGTCGCTGGTACAGTACATCGAAACATACTGTGAAATATGTCACCGTGTCAAATCAAATCAGCGAGCCCACAAGTGTTGTCATGTTTCTGACACCAACATAGTACTCCTACAGCTCATTAACCCTAATACTATGTCTTTCGGAATGAGGGAGGAAACCGGCACACCCCGAGGAAACCCAGATGGTCACGGGGAGAACATACAAATTCCTCACAGCGGTGGGAATCGAACTCTGATCTTACAACTAACCGCTACTCTACAGTATTAATGGTCCCTCGAGATGGATGATGAGGGCCATAATTATTAAGTTAGTAAACTCTCTAAAAACCTTTCTTCACCAAATTTGAGTTTTAAATTGCTTTCCCTAAAACTCTTCATACCAGTATCCTCCCATTAAAATTTTCTGTTCCAGTACTTCCTTAGTGGTATGGATCAAATTTTATTTGGGAATTTTCTTATAATGTTTGTTATACTAATGAAGCCAGTACATGGCCAAGTTGTGGCATCTATATAAATGTTATTGTGGAAGCAGTAGATATTGGTTACAGACAATACAAAATCTTGTTGTAAACATGTGCGGCTCACCTAACAACGGCAATAGGATGTGTTTTGTTATTGTAAGCCAAAAGAAGTATCACAAGGGATAAAAGAGAGATCGATTTGAAAATCATCAGTGTACATTAGGAAATCGACTCCATGTCTAATGCAACAAGACAAGGTAAGGATTTAAAGGAAGCTTAAGATGGCTTATTGTTAGATCTGCAGGACTTATTACTGATAATGTTCTGATTCATCATCATCGTCATTATGTGCCATGTCGTATGATGTAGGCAAACATGGTTTCATGACCGTGATTGTTCTTGGCAAATTTCCTACAGAAGTGGTTTACCATTGCCTTCTTCTAGGCAGTATCTTGATGAGACGGGTGACTCCAGTCATCATCAATATTCTTCAGAGGTGACTAAAATATAATTTGAAGCATAAATCAGTGATATGCACCAGCTGCTCATACAACCATCCACCACCTGTCCCCATGGCTTCACATGACCCTGATCGGGGGCTAAGCAGGTGCTACCTCTTGCCCGAGGGTGACTTGCAGGCTAGTGGAGGGAAGGAGCACCTTTCACCTCCTTTGTAGAGACTTTATCTCCAGCCCGCCATTTAAGTGTTCTGATTACAGTGGGATAATAAATAAAGTGATAATTCACTATGATTGTATTCATGGAAACATAATTTACGACATGTTTTTCCAAGATAGATGCCTGATTGGAATGAAGAACCAGGCTGCATGAGACGCTGGCTCAGATATTGGATTAAGGATGTCAATGAGCATTCTTTGCAAGAATGCGGTCAGATAGTTTTGGCTCATCACTAATTAGGCAAGATGAAGGCCATTGCTCTTAACTTCTGTGGGCACTCTGTAATTGAAAGATCTTGAAAATGAATCCCATGTGTGCTTTTTGTCTCAAATTATACTTGCGTATGGATATTTCCAGTAGGATTCCAGCAATGCTGATGGTGTTAACTACTTGTAAACGCTCTCAGTGCAGAAGTATGACCAAATGTGATCTTTTTTTACTAAATCCTTTTTGATTTTAATGTTTATTTTTCAGCAATATTTCATTGAATTTAATTTAGATTTTTTCATTTTCATAACACTTTAAGGTATCAGAAGTTATTTCAATATTTTGTGAGTTGAAAAAGTAAAATATAAATTGAAGCATAAATCAGTAAAAGTAGAGACCTATCTGTACCAAAGATGCATGCATTGTTAACTTAGAATCTGAATATTTTTGGTAAAGGAACTTTTTCCTTTAAAACTTATCTCTTCACACCAGTTCATCATGAGAAAAAGTTCTTTTATAAAAATACAATTCAGGTATCTTCTTATATTTTGCTTGCAGGTATTGCAATATTGAATATATAGGTTTGCAGAATGATTGTAATAAGATAAATTGCACAGCTATCTTATCATTGCATAAGTGAAATGTAAACTTAATAAAATAAAGAAACTCCTTAAAAATAAAAAATACGTTCTTTCCATTTGAAGTTCTCTCACTAAAATAAGTGCTTGCTGCATTTGATTTGTACAATAATAGCAACATGAAAAAGTATAGTGGGGAGTAATATTTTAGACTGTAAGGAAGCATATAGTGGATTGTATTAAAGATATCAATGGACGTTCTTTGCTAAAATGTGGTCAGTTATTCTTGGCAGGGGTTGATTCTAGGATACTGACTAATGACTTAGACTTGAGCATGCAAGCTACAACTGTCAAATCCACAGATGATGCAAATCTTGATGAGACGGGGAACTGTGAGATAAATAGAAGTAAACTTCCAGGAAATACAGACAGGCTGGCAGAATAAGGGAGGTGGGGAGGGTGACAGATGGAAATTAATGTGAGAAAAGTGAAGTGCTAGATTCTGGTAGGAAGAATGGGAATAGGTAATATCAGGTGAGAAGAGGCACATTCTAAAAGGAATCCAAAGACAGTCAGCTGGGAGAGTACGTACATGGTTTATTGAAAGAGGGAGGCCAGGTTGAAAAAGAAATTAAAAATGATAGTTTCCTGTGTTTATAAATAGCCATGGAACACAAAGGCAAAGAGATCATTACAGTCTCTTTAAAACACTTGTTTGGCCATAATTAGAGTATTGTATTCAGTTCCAAGTGCTGCATGTTAGGAAAGATGTGAATGTTTTGGAGAAAGTTTACCAAAATTATTCCAGGTATGAGAAACTTCAGTTATGTGGACAGACTAGAAATGCTGGGGTTGTCCTTGAAACAGAAGGACGTGAGAAGATCTGACAGCGCTATTTAAAATTTTAAATGGTATAAAGAGAAACTAGTTTCATTAACAGAAGGGTCGAGAAATAGTAGATGTATTATGAAGGTAAATTGCAAAAGAATCAAGAGTGACTTAGAAACCATATTTTGCATTATGAATTTTTATGGTAGTAGTAGTGATTTTATTGTAATCTTCAAAGGAAGCTGAACAGATATCTGAAAGGAAAGAATAATCAGCGTTAAGAAGAGGTTGTGAACTGAATTATTTCTGTGATAAACCAGTGTGAAGCCAATGGGTGAATGAACTCCTATGCTGCAAACATTATGATTCTGCTTTTTCACTGAAGTTTGTCCAATTGCAAACTCAACATACAGTACAAGGGCTAGTGAATTATTTTCCCAAACTTACAAAAATAGAGATCTGACACCCATATTTCCTATGATAGCCTAGTGAATGTCTGTATGCCTGGATTATACTCTTTTCATTGTATTAATACTATAATGTTGAGCTTTGCAACACACAATATTCCCTTATCATATTTAGTTTATTCCAGTTGCTTTTTCATTGAACAGTGGATCTGTGAAGGATCTACTCCACCAGACACAGCTCCAGTTATTGTAAAATTTGGGACAGTTCTTGCATTCTCTCATATTTAACCACAATTTGAAAAATATTTTAATTTTACTGTATGTCATGAGGAAATTTTAAAGGAGTACGAGTGATCAATTAAATCAGCAGCAGTTGTTATTCTTTTGGGCTTAAACTCCGGAGATAATGGTATCAGGTTGTGGGTTAAAGATCATGAGTGGTTAATTCTTTGTAAATTGTTGAGTAGTTTCTTAATACAGGATTTCTACTTCTCAAAAGCAAAGACCATTTAAAATTATTGAGCAGTATCCAGATTAAAGTACTGTGGATTCTGGTTAATTAGGCAGCTGCTTATTTGGGACAACTCTTAAAGAACAAAAAGTAATCAAGAAATATCTAGGATTCCCTTCATTTAATTGGGACACTATGCCACTTAATTGGGACAGGAGATGGTGGCCGTACAGTTTCTAACTAGCATCAGTAGCATACACTTCTGTGCATAGAGCACATATGTCCAAAGATAAGTTAGCGCGTTTTTACTCGCATATTAATCCTTTCTGTGATAGATGTTCGGGGCAGATAGCCTCTTTAACTCATATGTTTTGGTCTTGCCCTACTTTGGAAACTTTTTGGAGAGATATTTTCAATATTATTTCTAAGGTATTAAATATAGATATCTCTCCTCACCCTATTACTGCTATCTTTGGACTACCTAAAATTTCTAGTAATCTTTCCCCTTCAGCCCATAGAATGATTGCATTTCTTACTTTAATGGCGAAAAGATGTATTTTACAACATTGGAAAGAGCTTAATGCTCCAACTACCTTTTTTTGGTTTTCTCAGACGATTTTATGTTTGAATCTGGAGAAAATTAGAAGTAACCTTTATGATTCTTCATTTAAATTTGAACAGATTTGGGGACCTTTTATTCGATATTTTCATTTAATGTAATATTTACCCTTCTTGTTTTTTTTTCACTGTTTTAATGGAGGTCGGGATTGAGGACGTGATTTTAAGGTTAACTCTGTTTGGTTTCAAGTTAGCCCATTGCTTTGCTTTGCTTTTAGTTAGTTGCACGGTGGGTTTTTTTTGGGGTTTTTTTTTTCTTTTTTTCCATTGATATATATAAAATCTAGTATACTATTATGTTATCTTGGTTTCTTATGCTTAAATTACATTGTTTGTAGTATTTTCTTTTTGGTATTGTTATCTTTTGGAATTTTATTATACTTTAACATTGTATTAATGTTTATATGGCTTACCTTTTTTGTATACTTACTCAATAAAAAGATTTAAAAAGAAAGAAAGTAGCATACACTTCTGTGGCATTAGACACTACTCCATGCTTAGAATGAATTGTTTTTAAATAGCGTCAGTTACAGGTGTTCAAAAGGCAGTGATTTTTATCACTGATTGTTGGGAGAAATGAGCAGTAAAGCAACTCAGAACTATTCTGCTCACTGCAGTTTCAAGCATTCAGGCTTGGAGATGTGAGAAATGGCCAGGAGTGAAATTGAAACACTACTTCAGCAAGTTAGGAACTACGAAGAATGTGAAGGTATTGACAATCATCTTGAATGTTACAATGAAAAGGAAGATTTGGAGGAGGCTTTTATGCGGAAGCAAATTTGCAGATTTGGTAAGAGGGACAGAAAACACTGATTGTGAGTGAGCACGTTAACTGTTTATTTACATGCAAATAGTGAGACACTCAAATAAACATCTAAGTCAAACAAGTGCTTATCTAAGCCCATTCAATAACACTTCTAACTCAAACAGCTACTTTGTTAAACCCCCAACCCATGAGATTGCACAACTACGTATAACACGGAACATTCAACAGACAAGTATCTATCTAAGTACGTATGCGGGCCTTCATTTCTGCAGCACACTTTTGCAATGCTGCTTCGGACCTCTTGGTGACCCAGTCTGCAGACTCGCACAAAGCTGGTGCTATGCCGCTAAAGCCAGCCAATGGGAGGGAGCTGCGCATCCTTCAAATGAGCCAATCAGCATCTGGCATCGTGGAAGCAGCTTCCGACTGGCAGGTAAATGAACTCTTCACGTTACAGATGTAATCGTCAGAAGCATTGTATGAAGACAGTCCATTATCTGCACTAGGCGTCTGTGCTGATTTCGTTCATTTACAGGCAATCAAAAAAATGCAGCAGCATACAATTACTCCTCTGATAAATATTAGGAACAAACACACAGTTTTATACTACTGTGGTGCATTGGTAGTGTTCTAATTTGTTCTGTACTTCATTTAAATACATAATTTTTAAAACTCAGTTTGTGTTTTTATATGGTATCTTTTGAATTACTGTATTTCCATAAAACTTTAGAGCAGGCACTTATTAGGCCAAAATGTACTGGTCCCAATGTGGTCCCAATGAACTAGAATCCACTGTATATAGAATACCCAAGTTGGTGAGGTCTTTCATCGATTCTGTTATAGTTATTATTCTACGCATTTATTGAGAGTCCCTGCAAAATAAAATGAATCTCAGGGTTGTATATGGTGACATACATATACTTTGATAACAAATTTACTTTGAACTTTTCAGTATTAATTTAAAAGAAATATATTTAGCTAAATTTTACATTTAGATTAATACTGAAAAAATTTTGAGGTTCGGTTTTTAATCCAGTAATCTGCGATCAATGAGTCTTTTTGGTATGGTTTAAAATTAATTGTCACTGAATGCTGAAATGTTTCTATTTATTATTTTAATGGCTGACATCATTTCCAATTTTATTTGCTAGTTGTTTCTTGATTTTTTTTTACTTTAAAACCCCTCTAAATTTCATGAGGTTGCAACAAATTCCTTGACAAATATCTTCCATTAAGATCTTTGTGGTATTTCTGGAGGAGACCTTTGTACTTCACAGATAAAACTTAATTGATACTCTGATGTACAGTCAAGAGTAGCGGAGTAGTGATAGGTCTCTACCAAAGGAGGTGTAAGGTGCTCCTTCCCTCCACTAGCCTGTAGGTCACTCTTGGGCAAGGTGTAATCCCTGCTTACCCGCCCCCCCACCACCACCACCACCCCAATCAGAGTCAAGTGAAACCATGGGAGCAGGTGGTGGATGGTCAAATGAACAGCTGGTGTATATCTCAAGTCCTGGTTATGTGACCACTGAAACCAGGCAGACCATCTCTGAAGGGTATTGACAAATGGCTGGGGTCACCTGTTTTGTAAAGACACTGCCCAGAGGAAGGCAATGGCAAACCACTTCTGTAGAGATATTTGCATGTCACAGATCATGGTCACAGATGGAAGACCACAACCGCCCACGTCATACAACAGAGCACATGATGATGATGATGGTGTACAGTCAAAGCAATAAATATTCAACCAGCATAGAAAATATAGGGAAATTCAAAACTTGTGCACAAAATTGGTAATCTGGTTTATTGGACAAAAATATGAATTTAGAAAGACAAATGGTATATAGCTCTTTAATGCAATAAGTTTGTAGTAAAATAATACATCTTGATAAGATTATACATGGCTTTTCTGAAGCAAATTCGGACTATTTTATATTCTTTCAAGCATTACATCCAGAAGGAATATTTTTGCCTTCCAGCAAAGATTCTATAGCTTGATTCCTCTAATGAGGAATTTTCCTACAGAACTAGAATAATAAGACAATTACTCAATGGAACTTAGAAGAATGAGAGATGCACTTACTAATACATACAGTATAAGGTTCTAGTAGGGGTAGACGGGGTAGATCCTGAGCGACAGTTTCCTTTAGCTGGAAAATCTAGATTTAAGAATGTAAGACTATAAGTAGGAACCGAAGCAGACGGTTCATCTGCTAAAATCTGCTCCTCCACTCAGTATCATCATGGCTAATCTGACATTCATCAAGGCCACTTCCATTCCCTTTGATCCTCATACAGATTAAATGTCTATCTCAACCATAAATACTCCCAAGGACTCTGCTCCCATTGCTCTATGGCAAGAAATTCCAAAGACTCATAATCCTCTGGGACAATAAATTCTTTTTCTCTATCTTACATTGGTGCCCCTCCTCTTGTTCTGTACTCTCCCATAACAAACTCCTGTTAGCTACCTAGAGTGTTAAGGACTCTGTTTCAATATGATTGGCCCTTATTCTTCAAAAGTTCACTGAGAAGAGTCTCAACTTGTTTAACCTTTCCCTCATAAGATAACCTCTCCACAGTGAAGAGTATCCTAGTGAACATCTTTAAGCTTGTACCTTGGACTCGTCTATTGTGACTTAACCATATGAGGGACACTTTATCAAATGACATCTGGAAGTCCAAACACAATATATCTTTTGATTTCCCTTCATATATTCTGTTGGAGACTTGCTCAAAAAATTCTAATGGACTCATCAGACATAATTTTCCCTTCATAAATTGTGCCATCCTGCATGATAAGGTTTTAAATGTGCTGATATAACTGTATTAATCTATCGGAAGAGGTACAGTCGACGTTTTGGGCCGAGACCCTTCGTCAGGACTAACTGGAGTTAGTCCTGACAAAGGGTCTCGGCCTGAAACGTCGACTGTACCTCCTCCTATAGATGCTGCCTGGCCTGCTGCGTTCACCAGCAACTTTTCTGTGTGTTGTTTGAAATTCCAGCATCTGCAGATTTCCCCGTGGAACTGTATTAATAATTGATTCTCAGATTGTTGTCTTTTTCCACCTCTTTTTGAATAGTGGTGTCACATTGATAGTTTTTCGATTCACTGAGCTTTAGGAAAACTACAACTCTTGCATCCACTTTTCCAATATCCACTTTTTATTAGAATCCTAGAATGCAAGTTATACATCTCGGGGACTTATTGCATTTAACCCCATTAGTTTGCTCATTACCAATTCTCTAGTGATGGAGGTGGTACTTACTAACTTAAAGAAATTCTTATTGTCCGTTTTTATGTTCCTCATTAATTTTCCTGCATTGTTTTATTTATCTTTTTAATGTCCTCTGAAATCAAAATATATCCCAGTTTTCAGGTCTGCCATTAACTTTCTTCTAGTGTTAACCTCCTCCAGAAGCTCAAGATAAGACAGCAGTCATTTGGGTTTGCGACAGGTTAGTTAGCACAGTGGATTGCAACATTTTGAAATTCTCTTCCATTGGGCAATGTTCATTCATGGACCAAGATCAATAAACCTTTAGGGACATAGAGACAAGGGATAAACATTGGGCAAGAAGGTGGATTTGAGACAGAGGATTACCAGTGATATTACTGATGCCACACAGCAAGTGCAGCATATTCTGAGGTGAGCAGCAAGTATTGCCACAGAAGGAAGGAGAGGCTTACACAAAGCTGGAGATGAAATTGAAAAGCAGGGCCTTATTGCTGCCAATGCCACATGCAATTAGTTCATAAATATGTGGCAAAAAAGAGAATGCAGAAGGGAGGGATCTGGAGAAAACAGGCCAGAAGCCTGACAATGGTTAACTGTCTTGATTTTAATACAAGGAATCCAGAAAGTAGACTTGTGTGGATATTGAAGATACAGGGCAGGATAAAGGGAAAGGTGAAGCTAATGATAGATACAAAGTGCTAAAGAATACAGAAAGCCCAGAACCATAAAAATATAGAAGTAAGTATGTATGAGCATGTAAATAGGGCAGCATGATAACATGGCGGTTAGTGAAACGCTTTACAGCGCTAGCCAGTGATCAACATCAGGGTTCAATTCCCACCGCTCCCTGTACGTTCTCCCCACGACCACATGGGTTTCCTCTGGGTGCTCCAGTTTCCTCCCAGAGTACGAAGATGTACGGTTAGGGTGGGCACGCTATGTTGGCACTGGCAACATCTGGACACTGCCCAGCACAATTCTTACTGATTTGATTTGCTGCAAAATGATACATTTCGCCATATGTTTTGATGTACATGTGACAGATAAAGCTAATAGTTCATACTTCATCTTTGAAAAAAGGGGCAAAGATGGAAGATAAGATCAAGAGAAATTCTACCATGTTATATAGAATGAAGGGGAATAAAGAAAGGAAGGTGTATTAATGATCAAAATGGTAAACTGAACGTGGAAGCGGAAGATATAATTAGGTATAAAGCAAAGCTCAAGATTAGGTAGTTTTCAGATGGTACCAAAATTACCTGGCAGTTAGTAAAGAGGAAGGAAGTATAGGTTACAAAGATTTTTATAAACTAGTAGCAAAATACTATAGAAGCTGACATCTGAAGCAAAAGCAGAAAATCATGGATATACATAGGAAATTGATGGGCATTGATGGAGAGGCAGTTAATGTTTCACGTTGATGACCTTATATGAAATATGAAAGTGCAGGTGCAGTATGGGGAGTATGTGATCACAGATCCCTAAAGTGGCAAGGCAGGAAGGGTGGAAGTAGGGAGAAGGGATTTTATCAGCCAAGTCATAAAATACAGACACAGGAAAATCTTCGTAGAACAGTTTAAAAAAAAACTAATTAAATCAAAAGAACCTATATCCCTTATATAAGAGGGCTTAAAATCTAGGAACATAGACTCATTTATTAATAAAAGGATTAGAAGGAAGCTGAGAAAAAGATATTTCATCCAAGACAGTAGTGGGGGTTTAAAGAACATGTACCGTTAGGGAGAAATCTCCAATCATATTTAAAAAGTACCTATACAAGTACTTGAAGCACTGCAACCTACAAAATAATTTTCAAAAGACTGATAAGTTGAGGACTATAGATAATTGTCAAAAGATAGGAGATGAGGCCTGGGGCAGATCAGCCATGATCATATAGAATGGTGAGACAGGCTGATTTCCCTACTCCTGCTCCTATTTTCCCAAGTTCTTGTGTAAGCCTGTAGTTGGTTAACTGAGAACTTGGAAATAATTGGCAGGAATGGGCATGGTTAGCAGAATAACCTCTTCCAGTGCTGTATTCTGTGAATATTAGAACTTGAGAAACAGAGCCATTCAGCCTTGTGCCTGCTCTATCATTCTATGGTCATGACTGATCTCTTGCTTCAGTGCCACTTTCTTCCATTCCAGTTGATTAAGCTGATATTAAGCTGTGATAGATATTCACTCCCTGTGTTTTCCCCCCCACTAACCTTGCTTTCTAAGCACAGCATCTTGTAAGATGAAACAATTGTAAGTAAACTTCCAACTAACAGTTTGTTTAACGTCTGGTTGTAAACAGAAGTCAGTCTTCAGTTCTTAAAATGTGAGTGGAAGCACTCTTTATAGAACAGCTTTGCAAATAGGTTCTGTATTTTGAAGATGCTCTGTCTGTAAAGAGTCACTGCACCTGTTTTATTTTTGCTCAAGAGTAGAGTATAAGACAATGGATTGTTTCAAACAGACAAGCAGACTATTAAGTTGTTTAGTTCAAGGAAGCCTGTAGAATGGATGGATAATATCATTAAGTATATCAAAACCAATATGTTTATAATTTGAAAGGTTTATGTACTCAAATTTAGCTTTACAGCATTAATGGTAGCTAGCTAAGATCTACGTCTCCAAAAGGTCCTTTTAAACCATTTGTGTTCAAAGGATATCTGAGGAAATATCACATGCTAGTGAAGTCTTTCTTGGATGAACAGGGTATAAATGTACAGAGCAGTTCGGGCTTATTAAGAATAGGATAAGCACCATCAATACACAGGGAAGAACTAGAATCCATTCCTCCAGGTTTGGTTTCTGCAATAGGCAACTTGTTTGTCTGCATCTTTGGTATGTCTTTTTAGTTTGTAGGAGCTGTACCTGTGTTTAGGAAATCCCTTGAACTTTTTGCTTTATTCTTTATCATTTATGTTTAAGAAATGCTTAATACTTCAGACTTTGGAAATGGTATGTCTTATAGAAATAGTTTGTAATTGGGAAGTGTTTTATTCAAGATAATTATTCCAGATGGAAATCCTCCGTGAGAATTGGGAGATGTTTAAGATAGTAATCCTCCATGAGTTTTAAATGTGTTTTAACGGTGTTGGTTGGATTTAAACATCTATCGTTAAAAATAAATGAACTATGCTTTAAACTACTTTTTTAGCTGTAAGTTTCTTCGCCTTGGTAAGGAGAAGAGACCCACCACTTGAATAATGGGTATTGGGAGTTAAACTCATTGTGGAGAATAGACAAGGATGTAAGTTAGTCTTTGAAGATTGGGTAGTTACAGTATAATCTCCCTTTAGTGAGAGTACTCACGGCTGTTTATATTATGGAGGGTTTAAAATCTTCGTTTGAGTTTAGAAATTTGTGGTCAGAAAACTCAATACCATCACAAAGCATTCTTCAGCATAGAAAAAGCATGAGGCCCCAACCAAAAGAGTGATGTAATGTTTTCTCAGTAAGACTATTTTCTTGTAGAACACTGCTATATAATCATAGAGTCTTGCAGCACAGGGGAAGGCCATTTGGTGTATTATGCTTGTTAAAGTGGTTGCCCAACTCAGTAACTTTTATTTTCCACAATTCTGGAAATTACTCCTTTTTCAAATAATGCCTTAGAGTTTTTTGAAAGTTGCTAGGGAGTGCATTTGAGGTCTCAACAAGTCTGTGAGGAAAACACGTTTTCCTCCAGTTCTTTTGGAAATTACTTCCAAATGTCTTATCTTTCGAGGTGTTCAATTAGTGAAGTATTCATAATTGAGACATTCGCCATCATTCAGATATTCTTGATAAAATTATGCTGTTGAAGTCAGTCCTTCCCTACTTGATCCAGATAAAATTGACAACCCCATTGCACTGTACAAAGACAAGTTCATGGATGACACCTGAGTTCTGGGAAATTGTGAATGTTGCACTCTTTTCAAAAAAAGGTATTGCAATCAAAGTAGTAATTGCAGATCTGTCAATTAAACAATGAGGGAACTGTAGTTGATGTGATAACTATGGATCTGATAAAGCACCACATAATAGAAATCTATTCAAGACTGAAACTTGAGGGATTAAGGAAATTGTAACAGCATGGATCAAAAATTGGTTAAGTAACAGGAAACAGTAGTGAATTACTGGAGAACCACGATGGTGTTTCCCCAAAGACCAGTAACAGTACCAGGACCAGGACCACAATGGTGTTTCCCCAAAGACCAGTAACAGGACACTGCTTGTCATAATGTATACTAAGAGGTGCAAAAGGCCAGATTTCCGCATCTACAGGCGATACAAACTATGGAGGCAAAGTAAATTATGAAGACAGAAGTAAACTTAAAGTAAATAAAGAAAAACTGGTTGTAGCAGTTACTTGAAAAACAAACCAAAACTGCTGAGTGAGGGATGACACTGTATGATGTGCTTCCAAATAACCAAGTTGCAAGTCAAAAAAAGTACGTTCATTCCTTCATTATGAAAACAGCAAAGATGCAATCAAAATTAACGATATCAGTATTAGCAAAGTAAGTGAAATAAACATAGTGATAATAAAATTAACAATATTAATGATATGTAATATAATTTAAAGCTAGTGATCAACAAAAAAAAATCCAACCCAATCTCTCTCTAACTAGAGGACAAAGCATGAGTACGTGACTGTACTCGTTTACTTCTTCCTCGCCCCAACCCACGTGACAAATGACTATAACCCAGAATAAAAACACGCAACACAAAATACAATACTGACAGACAGAAAATAGATACATGGCTTCTAATTATTACACAATAGTAGTTACAACTACATACTACAAAAATATGAGAAATGAAATCTTCAAGGATAAACATCCTAACATTTATGCAAATATACTTTTCCTTCTTTCTTCTTCAAGTCAAGGGATGTAAATCATTTAGACCAGAGGTTACCAGCACGAAGTGATCTTTACCACCGTACTCTGTCAAGTCAGTAAGTGAAATCAAAGTCATGAAGTCAAACAACCAAAAAAGTGAAGCTTCTAGAACTGTAGTTCCTCAAACCTCTGCCTCCTGTGGAAGACAGATCTTAGTTATAGAAGAGAATCAGAATGAGAATCAGGTTTACTATCACTGGCATGTGATGTGAAATTTGTTAACTTAGCAGCAGCAGTTCAATACAATACATAATCTAGAAGAGGAAAAAAAAAATTTAAATAATAATAAACAAGTAAATCAATTACAGTATACATATATTGAATAGATTAAAAAAGCATGCAAAAAACCAGAAATACTATATATTAAAGGAAGTGAGGTAGTGTCCAAGGATTCAATGTCCATTTAGGAATCGGATGGCAGAGCGGAAGAAGCTGTTCCTGAATCGCTGAGTGTGTGCCTTCAGGCTTCTGTATCTCCTTCCTGATGGTAAGAGTGAGAAAAGGGCATGCCCTGGGTCCTTAATGATGGACGCTGCCTTTCTGAGACACTGCTCCCTGAAGATGTCCTGGGTACTTTGTAGGCTAGTACCCAAGATGGAACTGACTAGATTTACAACCCTCTGTAGCTTCTTTTGGTCCTGTGCAGTAGACCCCCCCCCCCATACCAGACAGTGATGCAGCCTGTCAGAATACCCTCTACAGTACATCTATAGAAGTTTTTGAGTGTATTTGCTGACATGCCAAATCTCTTCAAACTCCTAATGAAGTATAGCCACTGTCTTGCCTTCTTTATAACTACATCGATATGCTGGGACCAGGTTAGACCCTCAGAGATCTTGACACCCAGGAACTTGAATCTGCTCACACTCTCCACTTCTGATCCCTCTATGAGGATTGGTATGTGTTTCTTCGTCTTACCCTTCCTGAAGTCCACAATCAGCTCTTTCGTCTTACTAACACTGAGTGCCAGGTTGTTGCTGTGGCACCATTCCACTAGTTGGCATATCTCACTCCTGTGTGCCCTCTGGTATTGGTCTTGATGCACACCTGCCGCACAAATCCTCTTCTGTCTGGAGTTGTATGATTCTTCCCATTATCCATGAGTTGCGAGGCACTGAGTTGTCAACAGTTGGCACAATGTCTTCCGGGAGGGAATCACGCTTTATACCTGACCTTTTCTGACATTCCTGTAACTGTGGTAAGTACTCCTTGACTCACAGTTTCCAAAACAAGTTTGACATGTATTGGACCTGCTTCCATCTATGACAGCGTAAATGTCTTACTTTTGGGACTGTCCTGGTGATAAGAATGGTGAGGTCTTTGGAAGCAACAAATGGTTGGTGTTAGTGCTTCCAAATCATTGGGATCAAGGATGCCCTAATAAATGGATGACCATTGATAATAGCCTCTACTTCACAAAGGACTGTATGGAAACCCTCTTCGTCAAGATTCTGTTCCTTCATGGTGGAATTGAGGACCTTTTGCACAGATTTGATCAATCTCTCCCATGTTCCCAATGACGTAAACTAGCCAGGGGGGTTAAAAATCCACTTAATTCCTTTCTGAAGAAGGATATCACTGATCTGTGAATGGTTCCACTTCTCAATGGTTTCTCTTAATTCACGTTCAGCTCCAACAATGTATATTGTGTTATCAGAGCGCAGTTCACAAACCTATCCTCATCTTGCTATAAAGCGCCAAAGTGCATTAACAAAGGAATTTGTGTTCACTTCAATGTGAACAGCTCCTATAGCTAGACAGGTAAAAATGACCCCATATCTCTTCACTGTACTCCTTCTACTCTTCACCTCAAAAGGTACAAACTTCTACATGAATGAATGGAGGATCATCTGGAGAGACCCCGTCCAGACGTAAATCTGCCTGCACCCTAAAGCTGCGTGCAACCGTTGACAAAAAGTTAGTCAAGAATTTTCTTATAGCTGTCCCTAGCACAGGGAATCCAGTATTTTTGACGCAACATGGATAACGTGGTTACGGACACTATGTCCCACCTCTTGATATACATGCCTCAGAAGATTGTCGAGATATGAAGATCCTTTGCTTGTACAAAAGGACGTTTAGTCTTCGGCACGGTTGCTTTACTAAGTCTTCCACCAACATTAAAGACACCACGTTCAAGTACTGGATTGAGCTTGAAAATTTGGCTGTTCCTTTTCACACTCACTCCCTTTTGCAAACTTGAGAAGTCAACTGGACAACACACACAAAATGCTGGAGGAACTCAGCAGGCCAGCCAGCATCTATGGAAAAAACAACAGTCGACATTTTTGGCCAAGACTATGTTTTTTTCCATAGATGCTGCCTGGCCTGCTGAGTTCCTCCAGCTTTTTGTGTGTGTTGCTTGGATTTCCAGCATCTGCAGATTTGCCATTGAATTCATCTGGAAATCTCTTTCTTTGGCAAAACTCAGTTATCTCCATTTCAGCCTTTGTGAATTTCTCCACTGACAGACAACCTTGGCTGATCTGACCTTTGGCCTTCTCAATCTCTCTTTTCAAAGAATACTCTTGTTATTCTTCGTCCAACTCAGACTGAGCAAGAGCAATGTTCAATTAATTCCCCTTCCAACTAAAAAATAAGAGCAGCTTCTTAAATCTAAGAATCCAGGCCACTGTTCTCTTTAAACGGTCCAAGATGAGAAGTGATGGATTATACGTGTTACCGCATCCACTTCCTCTCCAATTTGCATGGCATCCATTGTAACACTCCTCTTGGCATCTGGATCATCCAGCAGATCCCTAGAACAATCAGGATTCACAGGCCACTCCCTTTCAGACTGTAGAAGATATTGAGGCACTGACATCCATGTTTTCGCCTTCAACCCTCTAGAGAACATCTGCCTGGTTGCTTGAAGTGTTTACATACCTCCATTGAGATGCCTGTGAGCTTAAGTTATTTGGGTGTCCAACCCTCGCCTGGGTTGATAGCTCCACCACAGAAGAATGGTCCCCTTTGTTGTGGTCACAGTTGGTGACTTTTAAAGGATTTCGGAGGACAACAGGAAGATCGACGGTGTCAGCTCACCTGAAGACTCAAATCTCTCTCTCTCTCTCTCTCCCCATCACTACTCAACTCAAAACCACGAACTGAACTGAACTTTACTCATTATCGTAAGACTATCTATTTACCCCTAGACTTGAAGAAGCTTGGTTTTCATATATTTCCACATTTACTGATATACTTATATATAATCATAGTTAACCTGTTTGATTTATCTGCATTTATATTACTGTATTGCATAGTTACTGATAAATATCATTAGTGAATAACAATACCGGACTCCAAAGTGTTTTCTATCTCTGCTGGTTCTTTAACCTGTCACGGGGTATGTGGCAACAGCCTCTCCAATCACCATTGCCTCCTTTCAGTGGGCCATTCACAGTTCCACCCAACGTTGTTCTGATTGCATAAGGTCCACTATTAACACTGTGAACCACTTACAATGGCTCCAACGCTTTACACACATTCATTCCTGTTGGCAGCTCAATTTCCGAATCAATCTCTCGTAAATGGACATGTTTCAAGTAAGACTATCCCTGGAGATCTGTCTGCCGTGGTATGTTCCCTCTGTGGACAGGAATGCTTTCCTGGGTATGGATGTTGGATAGTTTTCATCATCTAAGCTAGCCTCTTACAATCCTGAAAGAATGTAGCTACTCATGATTTTCTCTTGATCCATGGTGTGTAAGAGAATACGTGTCCTTTTTATTGTGTGTTTGAGGTTGTTCATTAGGTCCCCTGTGCAGAACACTACAGTACTCCGTTGACCTAGGAATGTGTAAGTAACCACGATCTTGTTATCCTTCTTAGCCTTCAATTGCACTGGAATTATGGGAAGTTTACAATCATGATGCCAGCTCCTGTAAGGCCACAGCAGGGAACTGCTCACTGCTGTGTCTCATTCTTTCACAGCTTGTTTTGATTCTGCATCCTTTTTGTCAGAGTGAATATAAAGTATGCTGGGATACTTGCCATAAATCTGATGTGTGTTCACCCTCGCAGAACAAATAAACCCCTTTGGCTGATGAGACCATTTCCCTTCCATTTTCCCAAGTTCAGTTTTAGCTTTGCTTCTCATAGTGGCCACTGTAGTGGCAAAACTGCTTCCTTGAACTTGGGAACTCAGTTATGACTTGGTTTTGTTTATACTTTTGCTTATTGCAGGTGATGGAGCATCCTGTGTATTCCCAAGCACCGGGTCTACAACAATCTTTATTCGCTTTTCAATAAAATCAACAATGTCAACGTAAGTAGTGTTGCGATTAAGCTTTTAGAGCAGTTTCCTTACAATAATCAACATATCGGTAGGCACGTCCAGCTTACTGCACTTCTTTCATGGCACTGCAACAGCCTCTGAGTTAAAGATTGTGGTCTTGAAGAGCTTTCATATCTTCAGATTTGATGGGTACCCACGAAAGAGCCTTTTGCATGTAGGTGGATGTAATTTTCTGTTAGCCAAAATGTTCCTGTAGTAAAGCCTCAGCCTTGACATATCCTCCTTTCTCAGGGTCAACATGTTGGCAATTTCCGTCAAGTTTTCTCAGGTGATCCCTAGTGTATAGTTCAAAGAAATAGAAGCGGTCACTATGGTTTTCAGTCTTGCTTCAACACTGTTTTCAAATGCCTCCATGAATGCTCGATACTGAAATAGATCGCCATCAAAGATTTGATCTCACCTTTAAGCAAAGATGAAATGCCTTGTTGTCCCAATAAGGTTATTATTTCATTTTGCTTCCTCATAATATCAATAATACTGTTTTGACCTCTATTGTCTGAAACAAGAGTATCTCCATGCTGTAAGTGAATTTCCCCATGAGCCCTTTGAGCTGTTGGATAGGACATAGGTTCAGACTGCCTCATTGGTGTAGGCTGAGATTAAACACCCTGAGCTACCTCTTGGTTTTTGTACATGTATTCCAAACACTTAAGGGACAAATGAATCAACATTGATATTGAGTGATCTTGTTTTCCTTTGTGCCTTTTCAATATGAGAATTCACACCATAGGACTGTCCTGCTGGAGCACTTTTAGCACTCACCACACTTGAAGCCCTTGGCACATTAACTTTGGACACCTGTGTGGTAATTTCACCCCCTCACGTGGTTTAGCCCGCCAGCTGAAGCGGTTTACCGGGGTATGGCACTTGGAGCCAACACGTGAGAGATTTAGGAGATGGATGAGGACCAGTGATGCCCGTCCACCCTGTCTAGTGGGGAGCAGCATGCCAGACATTAAAGGTACTACCTCTATCCAGAGCCCCCTATACCCCAGCGTATGTTTACCCCTCACTAATTGTTGACGTGCCATTAATGCAGCTAAATCAGCCGCTGCTTTAACCTGTGCAGAGGACGTCACAGATACAGATTTTCTTCCTGCAGCAGAGCTTCAAGTGCTGATATATGACACACTGTCACTTGGTTTCATGTTACTTTGAGGGTCACCTACTACATGCATAGTCAAAACCTGTCTTGAAATTTCAGAAACATTGTCTGATGGAAGGTGAGAGACATAGTCACGTTGCAGCAACATAATCTTTAATGTAATGTTTGGGCTAACCATTGTTTCACATGCTCTTTTAATGTACTGCTATAGCTATCAATACTTGAAAAACATTCATTCTGTTTTACCTGCTCGTCCTTCGGAAGCAAAGAAATTAGTATTTGATGTTGCTTAGCAACAGCTTCACAAAGATTAGTCAAATCCTTAAAATGAGATTGCACTTGTAAGGCATTTCCCTTATTTTTCATAAGATCCTTAATTAATGGTATTAAACCTTTAATTTTGTTCACATTTTATATTCCTTTTGAAGACTTTCAATTCTACTCACCAAAGCTTTGGCAGTAAGTTTAATACCTCTTTTACCTGCCCTAACTTCAGGATCGCTGACATCAGTTCCACGCTTCGATTCACTCATTTTACATTCTTCTTACTTCGCAACCTCACAATTAACTCTTTGTTCACCCACAGCACATTCACAAAGTGCACTGGCAATATTCTGTACAATAAACGCAGGCAACAAACTGTCCACACATCCACAGCACTTAAACCGGACCAAACAAACAATGCTCGATTCAAATGTTGGCAACTGGAAGAATATTTCAGCACTTCACTAAAACAAAGTGACTGACCGAGAGACAAACACCACAATGGACTCCAAAGGACAGGCAATTTAAAACTGTGTTCTAACCACAAATACACGGCATGAATCGACAAAAGGTGGCAGATAATCCTAAAGCAAGTTGCGATTCCAAGTTTGCCAACAGGTCTGAGGCAATTTTTTGCCATAAACTTGTGTTCATTTGGTTAAACTACCTTTCGTTGAAAAAACATAGTGGTTACTTGAAAAACAAATCTAAACCGCTAGACTGAGTGAGGGACTCGACACTGCATGACGCGCTCCCAAATAACTGAGTTCCAAGTCGATAAAAGTACTTTTCATCCTTTATTCTGAAACCAGCAAAGTTGAGTGATCAGAATTAGTGAGATAAGCAAAATAACAAAGTAAGTGTAGTGATGGCGGAGTTAATGATATTAATAATATAAGCAGTCCAGTGGTCAACAAAAAATATCCAACAAGTGATATTTTTTGAGTACGTAACTATGAAAATGGACAAGGGAGAGCCAGTGGATGTTGTGTACCTGGACTTTCAGAAAGCCTTTGATAAGGTCCCACATAGATTAGTGGGCAAAATTAGAGCAAATGGTATTAGGGGTAGGGTACTGACATGGATAGAAAATTGGTTGGCAGATAGGAAACAAAGAGCAGGGATTAATGGGTCCCTTTCAGGATGGCAGGCGGTGACTAGTGGGGTACTGCAAGGCTTGGTGCTGGGACCGCAGCTATTTTCAATATACATTAATGAAGGGATTAAAAGTAACATTAGCAAATTTGCAGATGACACAAAGCTGGGTGGCAGTGTGAAATGTGCGGAGGATGTTGAGATAATGCAGGATGACTTGGACAGGTTGGGTGAGTGGGCAGATGCAGTTTAATGTGGATAAATGTGAGGTTACCACTTTGGTGGCAAGAACTGGAAGGCGGATTACTATTTAAATAGTGTCAAGTTAGGAAAAGGGGAAGTACGAGATCTTGGTGTCCTTGTTCATCAGTCACTGGAAGTAAGCATGCAGTGAAGAAAGCTAATGGCATGTTGGCCTTCATAACAAGGGGAGTTGAGTATAGGAGCAAAGAGGCCCTTCTGCAGTTGTACAGGGCCCTGGTGAGACCACACCTGGAGTACTGTGTACAGCTTTGGTCTCCAAATTTCAGGAAGGACATTCTTGCTATCGAGGGAGTGCAGCGTAGGTTCACGAGGTTAATTTCAGGGATGGCGGGGCTGTCATATGTTGAAAGATATACACTGGAATTCAGAAGGATGAGAGGGGATCTGATTGAAACATAGAAGATGATTAAGGGATTGGACACACTAGAGGCAAGAAATATGTTTCCAATGTTGGGAGTCCGGAACCAGAGGCCACAATTTGAGAATAAGGGGTAGGCCATTTAGAACGGAGTTGAGGAAAACCTTTTTCACCCAGAGAGTTGTGGATCTGTGGAATGCTCTGCCTCAGAAGGCAGTGGAGGCCAATTCTCTGGATGCTTTCAAGAAAGAGTTAGATAGAGCTCTTAATGATAGCGGAGTCAAGGAATATGGGAAGAAGGCAGGAACGGGGTACTGATTGTGGGTGTTCAGCGATGATCACAGTGAATGGCGGTGCTGGCTTGAAGGGCCGAATGGCCTACTCCTGCACCTATTGTCTATTGTCAAGTCTCTCTCTAACTGATGATACAAAGCATGAATATGTGATTATACTCATCTACTTTAACCATACCCCAAACCACATGACAAATGACCATAACCCAGAGTTCAAAGTAAATTTTATTATCAAAGTACATAAATGTCACCATATACAACCCTGAGATTCATTTTCCTGTGGGCATACTCAGCAAATCTATAGAATAGAAGCTATAACAGGATCAATGAAAAATCAGAGTGCAGAAGACAACAAACTGTGCAAATGCAAATATAAATAAATAGCAATAAATAATGAGAACCTGAGATAAAGAGTCCATAAAGTGAGATCATTGGTTGTAGGAACATTTCAAAGAATGTAGTTCTTCTCTTTCGTTCAAGAGCCTGATGGTTGGGGGCAGTGACTATTCTTGAACCTGGTCTTATGAGTCTTGAGACTCTTGTACTTTCTTCCTGATGGCAGGAGTGAGAAAAGAACATGACCCTGGGTGGTGGGGATCTCTGATGATGATGATGGATGCTGCTTTCCTATGACAGCGTTTCATGTAGATGTGCTCAATGGCTGGGAGCACTTTACCCATAATGTACTGGGCCACATCCACGACCTTTTGTAGGATTTCCATTCAAAAACATTGGTGTTTCCATATCAGGTTGTGATGCAACCAGTCAATATACTCTCCACTACACATCTACAGAAGTTTGTCAAAGATTTAGATGTCTTGGCGAATCTCCGCAAACTCCTCTGGAAACAGAGGTGCTACTGTGCTTTCTTCGTAACTGCATTTACGTGCTGGGCAAGGGCAGATCCTCAGAAATAGTAGCATACAACACAAATAGATACGTGGCTCCTGCACTGGTGACTGGGCAAATAGCTGGTAGATGAAATTTAATGCAGGAACAATGGGAAGTTTATAATTTTGTAAGGAGAAAAGGGCAATATCAACAAAAGGGCACTGTTAACAAAGAATACAAGAACAGAGATCCAGAAGTAAGTATGCAAGGCAGGTTGAAAAAATAGTTAAAAAGCTTAGAGCATCCTGAGTTTTATAATAAGGCATTTTATTCAAGAACTAGATGAATTTTTATAAAATAATATTTTAACCAATTAACCATAGAAACTACAGCACAGAAACAGGCCTTTTGGCCCTTCTTGGCTGTGCCGAACCATTTTCTGCCTAGTCCCACTGACCTGCACACGGACCATATCCCTCCATACACCTCCCATCCATGTATCTGTCCAATTTATTCTTAAATGTTAAAAAAGAACCCGCATTTACCACCTCGTCTGGCAGCTCGTTCCATACTCCCATGTCCAATTATGTCAAAGTCTGGATGCTCTGATTTAGGAAGGATGTTGAAAGCTTCAGTGAGGATACAGAATTATTAAATTACTCCAGGGTGAGATAATTTAGACACGTGGATGGATTGGAAAAGTTAGGATTGTTTTTCTTATAATACCATAGTGTCAGTGAAAATTATTAGGAGAAATAAATGAAGGGAAACTTGTTGCCCCTAGTTTTTGGAATACGGAAATGGGGATCATGGTCTTAAAATCAGAGGCAGGCAATGTAGAACTGAGATGAGAAATGTATTCACTCCAAGAGAATTCTCTACCCTGGTGGATTCTGATTAATTGCATTGAGAACTGACATTGATAAAAGATGAATCAAGGGATAAGGAGACAAGGCAGGAAAAAATCTGTTGTCCCTTGAAACAATGGGATGTGATTACAAAAAGGCAGGACATTTAACACTGAGGTGTGTATGAATAGAGGGTGGGACAATTCTGGAATTCTCTCACTGAAGGGTTGTGGTGGCTGCCGCATTTCAAAGGTACATTTAATGTCAGAGAAATGTATATAATATACATCCTGAAATGTTTTCTCTTCGCAACCATCCACAAAAACAGAGGAGTGCCCCAAAGAATGAATGACAGTTAAATGTTAGAACCCCAAAGTCCCCCCTGCTCCCTCCCCTCCCATGTGTAAGCAGCAGTGCGCACAATCCCCCCTCCCCCCCAACAGCAAAATGAAAAGCATCGGGACCCATTACTGAGCATGCAAGTGTGAGTGAAGCAACAGCAAAGACACAGACTTGCAGTTACTCCAAAGACTACGTGTTCACCTGGTATTCGACATACCCCGGGTTCTCTCTCTCCCCCAATAAGTGAGAAAGAGATGTTTCCGTTTCACAGCGAGAGGGGAGATAATAACAAACAACTCGCTGGTTAGAAGTCTGTTGCGTCGCTTTTTCCGAGCTCTATGCCCGAAGATCTCAGGTCTCTGGACACAGCCAAAGATCTTCCAGTTCAGACGACACCGACTTTTGATTCGCCCGTCTCCAGAGCCCCGAGATCCTAGGCCTCAAAAGGCGAGCTAAACTCTTAGGCCGCGCCTTAGCATGTTGGATAACGGCCAGTCGTGAAATCCCGAGAGCAGGTCCCATTCCCGCAAAGAACTGAAGTCAGCGTGTAACTCCAGGTCAGGGTCTTCAAAAGAAGCCTGGAAGGGAAAAATGGATAAGTTAAAGATGGAAATAGAGCTGTTTCCGAAGATGCAAGCAAAGGAATCGCCGTTTAGCTCCATCTTAACTAAGTTCCGCCCTCTCAAAGAGATACATAATGTAAAAATAATATGGCAATGAGGTTAATGAGGAACTGACAGAGAAAAGGAATTGAGACCTGGAGTAGATCAGCCATCGTAAAGCTGAATGACAAGATAGATATGGCCTATTGTATTGCTTTTTGAATTCTAAAGTTCAGCCTCAACTGTGTTGAATGCAGAGTATTCTTGATGTTTGTTGGTGGTTACAGTGAATAGTCTTCATCAAGAGAAGAGCAGCAAGTCATTTTAAGATCCCAGTGCTCAGAAACATTGCGAGTGATTAGAGATGCCAAACATGGAGCAAGCAGGTAATATGAACTAATGCTTCTTTATTGGATTCTGTATGTTTTATTTTGCAAAACAACCTATCTGGTCTCTTGTGCCTGTTTTGTTATCAACAGCATAAAAAAAGAGTTGTTGAGCAATAAAGCAAGTTCTTCAGGCCACCAAATCCATGCTAACATTCTGCTCTCTACACTTCCATCACTTGCCTGATGCTAGAAATACTCAGCAAGTCGAGCTGTATCTGAGGTGAGAGAAAACATAGTGGTTTCTCAGGAGAATGATCGATTTCCAAAAGTCATAGGAGCAGGAGCAGGCCATTCGGCCCATCGAGTCTGCCCTGTTTCGGAGCTTTATTTCAGGGAAAAATACTATTTAAGAATAAATCCATTCTTCGGTACGTCGTCAACAAAAATTTCGTTCTGCTTCAGCTCTAGGCAATGCGTATGTGTGTTATTTTACACTTCTTACTATTTTTACCTGGCTCTAAATGCGGCCTAAACCATCGCTCCGATTTCCGCACCGTTACCTACCTTAAATACCATTGCAACCACACTTGCTGACATTGATTGATGATTTGCGCAATCAATCAAAACGCCCGACGGGGCCATCAAGCGCAACTACGATTTGATAGATCGACCAGCAAACCAATCACAATTCAAAATGGCACCATTAAGCCCGCCCTTTAGACGCTTTCGTCCAATCGATCACCCGTCGTTAGGGTTCGCGGCGGCTTTATATTGTGCGTACATAAACAACCTTCCTTTAACAAAATCAAATACTATAATTCATAAAAATGATTACATATTACATCGAATGTAAGGTTTAAACAAGCTGAATTTAAATTGCATCCTTCCTTTCCGTCGCCGCTTACTCGATGGCCGTAACCTTTCACCTTCACACAAACCCGCGCCTGAACCGAAGCTGCAGGGATGATCGACAGCGGTATTATCCAACGAGAAGGCAGATCTTTTTTAAACTAGATGACGCGGTTTTCCAGACATCGAATGAAAGCGCGGGGTGGGCGGGTGCTTCCGGCAGTGGGGTAGACTGCGCGGCGGCGGGAGGTGAGGAGCTGCCGGTGAGGAGCGGCGCCGCTGTGGAATCCCGCCATTTTTGAACTCTCGAGTTGAAGCGGAGCGACGGGCTCTCCCCTTTGGACCATTCCCGTTACTGCGGTGCGAACGGCGGGATTGGATAGGCCTTGATCGCCCGGCCCATCTCCTACGGAGCCGGCCAACCGGCCGGCGCCCACATAGGACCATGGCGCCGCTGCTGGGCAGGAAGCCATTCCCGCTGGCGAAGCCGCTTACCGACATAACGTCAGAGGAGACAATCTACGTGATCGAGCACAGCGGCGAGGGATTCCGGAGCAACGAGTATCCTTAGATTGCGGAGACACCGGATGTCGGTGTTGGGGCAGGGACGGCATCCATCTCCCCAGGGACCCTGTCTGGGCTCGGGGCAGGAGCTGATGTTATTCCTGCTGCTGGCCGAGCAAGAGTCGGAGCAGCTGTGGCGAGGGCGGCACTGATTGAGCGTCCTGTCATGCTGTCTGTCAGGCATCGTACCCCAGCCCCGATTCGTTTCGTGGCCCTGCTAAGCGACTTCAGACTCTCTTGTTTTTAACTCCACAAGTTCGTCATTGCCGAGAGGCCCAGTTGGGACCGTCTGGGCCTACTCGCCGATGCCTTTTCGCTGGGATCCCAGAGGAGCTTGAATGTCAGGCTCCAACCTGGTCTCAAAATCACTCTAAGTAGAATGGTGTTCACGTTCGAACAGATTTTTACAGCGTTCAGGGATTGGTTCATCGTTTTCTTCCATATTGCGAATGTTGCCCTGACAGTTTCTAAGAACAATCTCTATAGTTTCCACATTTTCTCTGCCATATTAAAGATCATTATGAATTTGTATATCAGTAGCTTCGTGCAGAAAGGCTGAAGATATTTCAGTTTTAAGGAAAAATCAAAGCCCATCGATGCTCAGTAACTGAACACTTGAGGATTACAATAACGACTATAAAACAAAGGGCTGGAAATACTTAACTGCTAAAATATTAACCCCGTTGCTGTCTCCACAGAATGTAGCTATGGCGATAAGATTTTTGCTAAGTACTTCCAGCACTTTGTTCTTAATTCACCATCCCAGGATGTGGAGGTTTTATATAATTATCACTTACCTTAAGGGATTTTTGCCTGAAATGTTAAATGGTGTGCAACCTTTTGGGTGTCAATGGCCTTGAGGCTTTATGACTGTAGAGCTTTAATGTTGCTATTTTTATCTATCAAAGGAGTTTCAAAGTAGATTTTCAAGAAAGCCGTGAAGCATTATGCAATTACTAGAATTGGCAGTACGTTTTTCTGTTTGGAGAACTCTCAATTTGATCCTGGCAATTCATTTTGAGCTTGGGTATATCAACGATTTTAATTGAGGCATCTTCAAATATAAGGGTATGCCTTTTGTGTTTGATTTGCTGAATGCTCAGCTATTTTCCACATCAATTGCTGAAGGTTCTTTTTGATTTTGGGCAAGGGGGTTTTAGGAGAATATGTTGAATTGAGTTAAATTACTTCAAATAGATTTTTTTAACTTTAGATTTTGTAAAAGGCCATCTTTAGATTCCTCCTTAAGTGGTTGCTATGGTTATGCCCACTCTATTTATGTCATCTTAGATTTCAGGACTATATAGGTTTGTGCAATGTGCCCAATGGAACACATTGCATTTACAGAAGTTCAGCCACTTATGTAACCTGGTGAAACAAAGCATCTTTTGTATCACTGTCACAATTGCAAATTTAGGGTTGGAAAAGATTTTTTTGAGGAAGAAAACATTTTATTTCAAGTATGATTAAAATAGGGCCTTCTAGAGATTGTATAACTTGTAGTTTTCTAAAGTTTGGACGCCTATGTTTTTAAAACTATGAACACAGGTTTATAGATGCATGTTAGGACTGCACTACAGTTTTATTTGTGTTTTTCCAGTTCTGGTAAAGGTTGAGAAGATCTATTGACTTCTTGTTCATAGCTTTGGTTCTTGTTTCTCGTGGCAATTACACAGTAATGAAAATGTTTGTAGAGTGGTAGAGGCTTTGTCACCTGAGGAGGAAAATGTTTTAAACCTGTGTTGGTGATCTTGTAATTAGTCCCAGCTTGTTTACAAATGGTAGTAACTGGTGTTGATGTGCACAGATTCACTGTAGTTTTGTGGGCTGCACTGTATTTTATGTTGCTTGTACTAACCTATATGGAGGTTCATCCAGGCTCTGTGCAGTAGAGGCATCCTGCTAATAGAATGGGTCCCCTACTTCAGTAACTTAATCATTGGATTCTGAGCTCCTGGCCTAGAATTCTTTGATGGCATTGCAATTTAGCTAGTTTAATTTAAGATACTGTAAAATAACTTGTGTTGAACCAAGTTGAAAATGAACCAATTAGGCCAACACTTGAGAATATTAAATAGTAACTGTACTAGAAAAGATGCAGTGGAATTTTGGGAAATGATCTTTGAGTGTCCTGTTGAATTTATGACTTGTGGTTATATAAATTTGACTTATATTTCTGTGTTCAATCTTGAATTAATATCAGGTTATTTCAGTGATAATTTTTTTTATTCCCTTTAAATGATGGGTTACTGAGCTTTTAAATACAAGTGGATTCTGGTTAATTGTGACACATCAGGACCAGTACATTTTGGCCCAGTTAACTGAAGTTTTATGGAAATTCTTAAAATGATATATAATAAAAGACCAACTACTATTTAACTGAGTAATGCAATACATATTTAAATGAAATACAGAACAAATTATAACATGACCAATATTACTATGGTACTATAAAACTGTATTAGTTCTTGAAGGAGGAAATCATCCAGTGTATGCTGCCATGTTCTTTTGACTAAATGAACAAAATCAGTGCAGACAGAGTGCAGGTAGCCTTCAATACAATGCTTTTGATTATTGCATTTGTAACATGAAGGGTTAACACTTTCTGGTTGAAAGCCGCCTCCTTCATGCTGGTTGCTGAATGGCCCATTCAAAGGATTCGGCAGCTTTATCCCTTTGGCTGACTTGCATGTCACGGCACCGGCTTCCATTTCCGAGGTGTATGAGAATAGATGCTAGAGCCATAGTCTCCCTTTGCTAGGGGTTCACCTTCAGACTGAGTCGCAACCAGGGCTGAAGGACCATTACATCAGTGAACTGCAGAAAGGAGGGCCCGAGCACACACGTAACTAAGTACCTGTTTGTTGGATGTTCAATGTTGTGGTTGTGTAACTTGGGGAGACTTAAAGTACAAGCTTCAGTTAGAAGTGTTATTGAATGTTTACTGTCGTAGTTTTGCAACTTAGGGGGCTTAGATAAGTGCTTGTTTGACTTGGATGCTTGGTTGAGTGTCTCACTGTTTGTAAATAAATAGTTAACGAGTTTACTCGCTATCACTGTCTTCTGTCCCACTTACCGAATAGGTTAATCTGCTCCTGCGTAACACTTGGCATGATCGGCAGGATTCAGTGAGTGTAACAGGAGTTTAAAATGTTCAGTGATAAGCATGTGAGAGAACCTACCCACCCCCATGAAGAGTGCCAAGTCGTCCTGGGGTGGGCTAGCAACTGTGCTGGGTTCGGCGGTCTCACTAATCTACTGGTAGGCCATGATGTGCTGGAGGATTATAAATAGTTAATGTGCTTGCTCGCAGTTAGTAGCTTCTGTCTCACTTCCTGTGTCCGTGAATCTGCTTCCATGTTAAAGAATTCCCCAGATCTTCATTTTCGTTGTAATGTTCAAGATGATTGTTGAGATCTTCAAATTCTTCATAGTTCCTAGCTTTTGGAAGTAGTGATATCCCTTCATTTTCATCCCTGGCCATTTCTCGCATCTCCAAGCCTGAAACCACTGTGAGTAAAGCAGTTCTGAATTGTCTTGCTGCTTATTCCCTACTAGCTATTAGTAACAAAAATCACTGCTTTTTGAACACAAACACAAGTAACTGCTGCTATTTAATTAGTTTTTGTTCTTCAAGAGTTGTCCCAAATAAGCGGCTACCCCAATGAACCAGAATCCACTGTATTTGTATCTTTTTAAATATTCATTTGGTGATGTCAGTGCACCCCATGCTTTATTGTCGTACTTATTGAAGGTTGGTAAAAAGTTAGTACATTGTTGTTACTAAACATCTTTAGCATATTACTAAAGAAAATGTATCTAAAAATCACAGTTTTTAATTTCAGTATCTGTTATGTCAGTAACTGTTATGTTGCGAATAATTTTCACCCACATTTTGTGAAACTCCCAAAACTTAATGAAAGTTTGGAAGTTTACAAGCTACAATCAAACTGCGTTGTGCTAATCAGGTCTTCTCTCCCTCTCCCACTGGCCCAAGCAGATGTTGCCATCTGCCGACACTGCATACATAGGAGGCACCATCTTCAACATAGTGTAAGCTAAGCTGAGAACAAGTGTTTGACGTAAAGAGTTTTTTTTATATTTCTGATATTCAGTGATGTACGAAAAACTATTAACTATCACTTTAAGTAAATACTTAATATTAATTTTTAAAATATTAACTGTAAAACAAACTCTGGAGTAAATACAATGGTCATGGAGCAGAGCAACAGAGTAAGCCAAGAATAAACCTAAATTTGTCAGCAAGTCTTGAGATTTCCACATTTGAAAAATGTTATTTTGAAAGTTAAAAGTCACCCAATTTGGATAGCTGAAAGCCACAACTAATTGGAAAGATAGCATTTTGTCATTGTTGACCCAAATGTCGTTTGAAAGTTTTATATATTTTATTAAATCCCTGCTGTGGTCCTTCAGGTTGTCGGAGCATTTTCTGTTTTGTAATGTGATTCAATGGCATTACCTGCTCGTGAGTATCACCTTGTGTGGAACTTTTAACCTGGTAACTTTTTATGCTACTGGGTATTAGTGACCATTCTTGAGTCAAGTAGGATTTTGGTGATGTTTTTGCACTTCATAAGCAGTGTTAATACTATAGTCGACAGTTGAGAATTTTAAGGGACATTCGGGAAAATTTCAAACCACTTCTAGGTGTGTGGTTTCAAGTTATTATGAGTTTGTCACCAGTTCCATTGAATTCCCCCAGTCTATATAAAGTGGTGCACTTTGGATTTAATGGGAAGTAAAAGTGAATGGTTGACCTCTAATCCTTAGAGAAGCTTTGGATCTTTCATATCTGTAGGAACGTGCCAAATGGTTTGATAGCAGAGCAGGAAGTAGGAGCAAAGTAAACTGAGAAAAGTGCATAATGCAATATCTAGTGCAATATGCATTGCACTGCAAATGTGATGAAAGCAGGATGCTTTACTGTACCATCACGATTCTAGTCTATTTGAGCAATGATGACTCGGGGTGTTGAAAGCTCAACCTGCAGGTCATTATGCTATTTTCCCTGGTAATTTTAATTGCAAAGCAGCCACAGATTTATGTCTGGAAGCTTTGGAAAAAAATAGGCCCTTTTATAAATCATATATCAATGTGCTTAATTGTAGCAACGTTGAAATAATAATTATGTATTTCTTTATATATTGTCATCAGAGCTCGTTGATGAACAATTTGTGAATCAACAGCCAATAAGCTTGAATGTTTCTGGCTGCGCACTTATGGTTTTCATTAGTTCAAGTCGCTGTGTAGATGCAATGAGCACTCTATTTTGGGGATAACAATGACTTAATGGAATTATGTGGTCAGGTCTCATTGTTGAGTCCTGAAATTGCCTCATTAAAGCACAGTTTCATGTAGAAGCAATATAAAAAGGAAAATCTGAACAGGCATTGCATGCGTGAGGTTGCCAGTAGTTCAGTTAAGTAAAGTCAATTTTTCTTATTTTACATCCTGCGTAATAATCATCTGAAATACTCTGATGGCTGGCAATGTTAGGAATTTCCAGGAACTGTATCTGCCCCACGGTTATAGGGCTAGAGTTTTTCAGTACTGATCATATTTCTGATTGAAATGCACCAATGTCAGTTCCAAATGAGCTCTGTCTGTAAGCATGCTTTTACAAGTAACTTTCAAGTTATGAATGGATAAACTGGGGTTAAGTCCCAGCTGCAGTTGGTATGTTAAAAAAAAATTAGAAAATTTTAAAGAGAAATTTGAGGAAAAGAAGCATGTTCAGTTATGTGATATAGGGAACAGAAGTGTGAAAGTGCTAATGTCAGAACTTGCTTTTCAATGCTTCCATGCACAAGCTAAATTTACTAACTATTTTCCTGAGCTCTTATTCAGAGAATATGAAAGTCGACTGTCTAGGTACGCAGAGCGAATCTGGACGTGTAAAAGTACGGGCAGCATTCAGCTCACTCACAAGGAGGCCTGGGAGGAGGAGCAGGAAGTAACTGAATTGTAAGTATATGCAGATGCTTTCACACAAATTACAGTTAATATAGTAGGAGAAATCGGACTCCACCTGTTGCTGCAGTGAGTTCTGTTGACCATTGCTAACAGTATGTAGTGGTTTCTGGTAACATCCTCTTAAGAGTTGTTGTGTTTGACAGATAATGAAAAATGGTAGGGAGAAATATATTTTAATTTAGAGCACTTGCTGCTTGCTGTGTGTAAATTGACTGTGGGGTTTCGTACATTAATGACAGCACAAGCAAAAGTAAGCTTTTGGATGTGAAGCACTTTGGAGCATCCAGAGGTAATGAAGCTTATTTTAAAAATCCCCACACCCCTTCTATTTTACCTCTTTCTACTCTGCCCCAACCCTTCAATCATCCATATTAATTATATGCACATTTCAGCTTTGTGAAGTATTGTGGCTAGATGTAATGTGACAAATTCTGATTAATCACAGGATTTGAGAACTGATGAAGATTGAATCATACAAAATTATTGATGGTTTACATTTTATTGCTAACTGTTAAACAGACTCACAGGATGGAAAGTTTTTAATTTATTACATCCTTAAATACAATATTACTAGGTTAATCTGGAATAGGAGCTGATTTGTGCCGTTTGTAGATTTGAAATATTGTACAAGTACTGGGGCATTGGTAACGGTGGCTGAACTGTTGTGCGCTGCCTGATGTGACTAGGGGGAGAAACTTGAGCCCATATGCATGCAGGTGGCTAGATATGGTCTTTGCTCTTTATTGCAATCATCACATAAATTTAGGAAAGTCTCTAATATTGAGTGCAGTTTTGGAACATTGAAAAGAAGAGACATTCCCTTTGTTGCTCTAAATTAATTACTTATCTGTGCTCCTTGTGTTTTTTAAATACAAGTTTGGCATCTCAGTGTTAATTTTCAGTATGCTGTTCCCTCTGTTAATTAGATGCAACTGAATTTAAACTGGTATAAATCATAAAATAATAACACAAGGTGACCATTAGCTTAATTTAGTCCATGCCCTTATGTGTAAAGCACTGCTGTAAGCCCCTCTTCTTTATCCTCCTCTTCCTCAAGTATTGATCCAATTTCATTTGAAAGCCATGATTGAATCTACGTCTACCGCTCATGTAGGCAGTTCATTCTAAATGATCAGGCAGCATCTCTAGGAAGAGGTACAGTCGACGTTTCAGGCTGAGACCCTTCGTCAGGACTAACTGAAAGAAGAGCTAGTAATCTCTAACTAGCTCTTCTTTCAGTTAGTCCTGACGAAGGGTCTCGGCCCGAAAGGTCGACTGTACCTCTTCCTAGAGATGCTGCCTGGCCTGCGGCGTTCACCAGCAACTTTGAAGTGCGTTGCTTGAATTTCCAGCATCTGCAGAATTCCTCGTGTTTGCGTCATTCTAAATGAACTGTATTTGCTACAGTTATCCATCCTTCACTTTGTAGAGTAAACACTGCAGACTCTGCCTCCTTAAAATAGCAGCCTCTGGCTCATCTTTGGGATCTTGATTATGTTGCCACGTTAACTTGTATATTGCTGTATCCATCCTACCCCACCTTTGGTGCTCTTTAGACAGCCATTGATTTTGACTTGGATGAAGATTCTTGTCATGATTGATTTTTGATTGGTATTGTCCAGGTGGAATCAGAGGCAAAATAGTGTGGATACCTTTTATCTTTAAGAAGAAAGATTAGGATGGATGGAGGAGTAGATAAAGTAATCATATTTAAAAATTAATGTAAAAATCAGTGTTTCTGGAAGGAAATAGTTAACTCTGAATTTGATATATTTTTGTAGATTAGAATAGCATGGATTCTTGTCGTCATGGAGATATTGCTTAAAGTGAGTGGATTAATTTAGAAAAGGAGACAATTGAATGTGTCAGTTTTGAGATACTGATTTCTCCTTTGGAGGAATAGGATGTAACATTTCAAAAATGATCAAGTGGTTTGCAATATAATAAAAATGCTGAAAGCAGAGCTAAATACTGCTGGAAGATCTCAGCTTATTCAGCAGTGTTGGTAGGGAGTAGGGGGGTGTATGAAGGAATTGTCAGTGTTTGGGCTGTTACTCTGCATTAGACCTGAGTGGAAAAGGGTGATAGCCAGTATAAAGAGGAGGGGGTGATACAGGGACCAATCGGTGACAGCTGAACCAAGGAGGGCTGAAGGATGGCAGGCACATGGAGCAGGTGGGGGAGACGTGGGTGATCGGTGGATGTAGAGAAAGGAAGATTAAAAAGGTGTAATGGTGCCAGATGGGTGAGGTGAGAGTGAAGGTGGACACAGTTGCTTGAGGGTGAAAAGAGGAAAAACAAAAGCTACCTTTGCTGGAATCTGAAATATAAGCAAGGTCATTACGGAAACTTTAGGTGAGAAATGAAGAGCAGATGGTAGAGGATATCTGGTAGATGATTGGTGGGTGGAATCAGGAGAGGGAGCAGGATGAAAATGGGTGATTGGTGGGGTAGGCGGTAATGAATAGGTATGGGAGGACAAAGTAGATTGTAAGAAAGGAGAGAGGAACAGAGATTGGAAAATTTGATGTTAATAGCATTGGGTTGTTGAATACCCAGGTAGAATGTGAATATCAGAAGAACAGCAATTTCTTTTTGCTGCTTGTTTCATATACAAACCACCATTTGTGTGGAAAAAGTTTCCCCTTGAGACTCTTGGGCCAATTCAAAAACTTTAAATCTATTCTCTCTAGTTTTAGACTTCCCTACCCAGGGGTAAAAGATTGGCCATCCTCCTTATCTGTACCCTTCATGATTTTGTATACTTTTGAAAGGTTTATGTAAATCTCAAGAAGCATTGCTTTGGGAGATTTGGGAAAAAAACATTCACATCGCTAGTATTCTCAACCCTAGTTTTTTCATCCCTAGTTATCCTTGTAGTGAATACAGTCAACAGTTCTGGGATATTGGCCCAGCACAAGTTGAGGAAGGACAGTATTTTGCAAGTCAGGATGCTGTGTAGTTCGGGGTAATACCTACAGATGATAGTCCCTTGTAGTGAGTAGAGATAATATTTTTGGGAGGTGTTACAATGAAAGCGTTGCTGAGTTTCTGCTACTCGTTTTACAAATTGTTCATGATGCGCTGGTTAAGAAAAGAGTAGTTATTTAAGATGGTATGTGAAGCACATTGAAGCTAGATGGCTTTGAGTTGCAGACGTCCATGTAATCTGAGACTATTGTGGCGCCTTTAAAAAATGGTGGAAAGGCATGGAATGTGAATCACTTAATGTAGCATTCATAACTTTTGATCTGCTTTTGTGGCTGTATTATTTATGTGTGCTAGTCCAGTTCAGAATCTGGTTAAGTTTCCCTCCTCATCCATGCTCCCAAACTCAGACTATTGATAGTGAAAGATTCAAGGTAACGCCTGTAAATGTTGGGGGAGATTGTTAGAATCTCTTGTTGAAGATGTTCAGTACTTTGCAATTATGTTCCATTAATGTTACTTGCTAATTTATTAGGTCAAATCCTGAATAAAGCTTCGCACTGGTGAGAAAGATATTGATAAATTTTACTTGATAACTTCAGCGTCTTTTATCAGTATACTGATTGATAGTAGGTTGCTAGTAATGACCAGGAGTGAATTTAGAGTTTTTGTTAAGATGTAGCTAAGCTATTTTCCACTTTCTAGTAGTAGAGAGCTTGGGGCAGCTGACAAGTGGTATGTTTGGATTTTGAACCATATTTGAAATGACAACTCTGCTTCTCCCAGGCAGCTTGGATGCTGTCTGATCTGAGTATTTCCAGTTTTTTTTGTTTTTATTTTAAGATGAATCATCCCCTCTTCCCTTTTTAGATGAAGGTGTTAGCAAGCACTTTGTTTTTATAGTTTGTATTCACATTTCTGCCATTATTTGAGAATCATGGAGATGATTTTTTTGTCATTAATTACAATTTCCACTGGTGTTCGTGATTGAATATGGCAACAGTGCAGAGCTTTAATAGATTCTTTGAACGTGAATTTGGAGCTGTTTATGTAGCATTCAGTTTCTTCTTTCTGTCACGTACAGCACTGCATATTAGCTTCATCATAAGCCCTAACATTTACTTGGGCTTGCTGCTGCTTTTTATCATGTTCTTCTACATTGAGTTTAGATTGGTCACTGCCATGAAGCTATAATATTACAGTGTCGGGACACAGCAGCTCCTGCAAACGACCGTCTGCTGCAATCTCAGTTTGCCACTTGTTATTTTGAGTCTTGATCAGTCCAATCAATGGTGGTGTTATCTTGCAACATTGTGCTGGTTTTTGCCATCAGCCAATTTGAGGATCTGTCTGCAGTTAATGCAAGGGTATTAACTTGATAACATAAACCTTTGTGGGATTGAGTTTCATCACTTTGGGCTATGTGAAAGGAGAATTCTGTGGATGCTGAAAATATAAAAGAAATGTAAAATGGTGAATGGTCCACAGATTTTTGGGCGGGGGAGGGAGGGAATGGATAACATTTCAGATCGACACCCTTCGTGACTGGGTTAGCTGAGCTGGGTCCATTTTTGTGTGGTCTGTTAAATGTATAGAAACAGTTGAAACCTGCAGCTGGTTGTTAATTTATCATCAGAGTGATTCTTCTGATGTAGTTCTTGCACATGTTGGATTCTAGATTTATTCCATTCCCTACTCATTTAAATTTCTCAAACATATTACCTGTTTGTACAGTCAAGGCTCTTTAAAACTCAGGCTTCGCCATAATTTTTTGACCAATGGTTTTTAAACCCTTGGTAATTTTTTTTTATGATGTTTAATAGTGACTTTTTAACCTTGTTCTGCTTTGTTGCTGCAGGCTAAAGGAGGAGTATCCAGTATGGTTTGAAAAGCCTGTATTGGAAATGGTTCATCATAGTACCTTGTCCTTGGACAAACTAGTTGACAAAACTTGGATGGAAATCATGACTAAGTTTGCTTTGGGAGAGCGGTGTGAATTCCAGGTTAGTTTTGGAATATGTAGAAACTTGTGTAATAGCCTGGTTCATATTTTTACTGTTATGCTGTATGTATTTCATTTGGCAGTTCTTTAAGAGCAGCTTGTTTTCAGCTTGTTTGGGTTATTGTTGAAGATGAAAGATAAGGAGAAATGTGTGCCATCCAATTATGATGGTCAAATTAAGGGGAGGTTTCTCTGGTGAGGGACACTAAGGTTCAGCTTGGCGCATTTGTTCGTCGGGGGACGAAGAGAGAAGACGCTGGGGAGAACCAGTCGTAGCGTACGATCTGGTGGGAGAGCCGTTTGTTCGAGATGGATTGTGAGCGATGTCCGGAAGGTGGTGTGGGCGTTCACACTGACTGAGGGCCCAGCGCACGAGTGACAGAGAAGTTCAAAAGGAGCTCCAACTTCTGCTCATTTGACTGTTAATTAAAATGGGCCCTTTTCTTTACTAACCCTTTAGCTAAGATTCATAAATATTCCTTTAATTGTATGCAATGTACTGTTTGTTGTTTTGTGGCACTAATTTGTAACAGGGTAGCAAATTACACAGCATCCGCACAAACCGGGGTTTGGGTGGGATCGAGCTGTCTCAATCTCACGAGTTTGCTGGGACTTGAGAGTGTCTTCCTTAGACTTGTACAGCCAATGAAACCAGGGTGTTTCCCTTGAAAAAATGTTTCTGGAATGGCTTAGAGTTGTAGCCAGAAATTTTGGCTATTATAGTTTTGGTGTTTTTTGCATTAATTGTTTTCCTGTGCACCATTGAAAATGGTACTTTCATGAAATTGGATAGAACTGAGATTCCTCTAGATGTGCCAGAAATCACAGTGTGAGCTTTGTTTAAACAATATCTTTTAGAATGTAAAGCTGTACATTAGCAAAAATAATTATTTCTCAAATCATTTTAAGAGAAATACCAGAATATGGTAACTCAGAACATTAACATAACTACACGGTCTTTAGGCAAAAAGATACATTTTTTTAAAAATTAAAGATGTTCATGAAATAGTGGCGAGAGTGTTTAATGCCTTTCATCTTTGGCTCAAAGGGTGTAATCTTATTTTTCTAACATAATTTGGTTGTATTCGTATTTGGTTGTCATATGCTAATATAGGTGACCCCTATATTACAGCCATTTGATTAATGAAAGTTTGCCCTTACAAAATTCACAAATTGCTACCCACAAATTTAAGATGCAGAATAAAATTTACTTTTATACGGAATTTACATGGGTGAAAAAATGATAGATAAATAATTTTCTTTCAACTAGAGACTCTTGACAGATGTGCAGATAACTCAGCTATGTGTTACAGAAAATAATGGCTGCTAAAAATAACTTGCTACTTTCCTATTAGGTTGGGGAAAACAAAATCCTTCCAGTGGTGGTGGTAAAAGTACATCCTCTGGAAATGAAGCAAGAGTTATCTTCTGAGAAGAAAACTGAAGGATCGTGCAATTCACCTTCAAGTGACAAGGAGAACTCCAGTCAGGTGGCACAAGATAATAACCTTGGTCCAGAAGTCTGTATCAAAGTGGAGAGCAAGAGAGAAGGCAACACCAGTAGGTGCAACATTATTTGTATGGGTGAATGGGCAGGCACATGGAATTGATGTGAATATTCAGTCAATCATTCTGTATTAATCAGGGAATTCCTCCTTTCTTGCTGTATTTTTTTTGTAATTGACTTATTAAACCTCCTTTCTCCCCCCCCCCATTTTACTAATAATTCCACTCAATCTTCATGTTCAAGATCCTCGCAACTTGTATGTTTCCAAATTATAGCTTAATCTTTGCATTTGCACCGATTCCCCATGGCAATAAATACTCTACCCTACAAGATTTTCTTCAAACATAGAGCAGTACAGACCCTTTGGCCCACGATGTTGTGCCGACCTTTTGACCTACTCTAAGATCAGTTAACACGCAGTAGCACATGCACGCCCACACTCCATTTTTCTTTCATTCATGCAACTACAGAACTACAGTTGCAAGATAAAGTTTGTGAACCCCTTGTTTTGGTTTTCTGCATTAACTACTCATGAAATGTGGTCAGATCTTCATCTAAGTCACAATCATAGCCAAACACAATCTGCCTGAACTAATAACACACAAACAATTGTGCTACTTGTCAATACTGAGTACACCATTTAAACAATCACTGTCTAGGTTCCAAACCAGTATTTGAACCTCTGGGGTAATGCCTTCTACATAACTTTGGAGTCTGGTGTTCCAATCAATGAGATGAGATTGGAGGTGTGGGTTGTAGAAGTGCTCTGCCCTTTTTTTTAAAAAAAGACTTGCAAAGTCAGGTTACTGACGGAGTCTGCTTTTCTCAAGAAAGACCTATTTATGTACACCATGCCTCGATCAAAATAACTTTCAGAGGATCTTAGAAGAACTGTAGAGATGCAGGAAGCTGGAAAAGGTTATAAAAACATTTCCAAAGACCTGAGTGTTCATCAGTCCAAGTAAGAAAAATTTTCTACAAATGGAGGAAACCTACTACTGTTGAATCCTGCAAAGATCACACCAAAAGCACAGCATTCAATGCTGAAGGAGGTGAAAAAGAACCCAAGGGTAGCAGCAAAAGACGTGTAGAAATCTCTAGAACTTTGTTTATGTGTCCACTATAAGAAAAACACTGAATAAGAATGCTGTTCATGGAAGGACAGCATGGAGGAAACTACTGCTCTCCAAAACAAAAAAAAGTTGCTGCACGTCTCGGGTTTGCAAAAGACCACTTGGATGTTCCATAACGCTTCCAGGACAATGTTCTGTGAACAGATGAGACAGAAGTTGAATTTTTTTGTCAGAAATGCGGAGTGCTATGTTTGGAGGAAAAAGGGCACGGCACACCAACACAGAAACCTCATCCTAACTGAAGTATGGTGGAAGACGCATCATGGCTTGGACTGCTTGCAGTCATTGAGGGAACAATGAATTGAAAATTGTATCAAGACATTTTTACAGGAGAATGTCAGTGTAGTAGTCTGTCACCTGAAGCTTAATACAAGATGCAACAAGACAATGATCCAAAAGACAAAAGTAAACTAACAACAGAATGGTATAAAAAGAAGGAAATTCTTGTTTTGGAATGACCAAGTCAGAGTCATGACCTGAAGAGGGCTGTTCATGCACGATATCCTAGAAATATTGATGAACTGAAACAGTTTTGTATGGCGGAATGGTCTAAAATTTCTTCTCGCCATTGTGCAAGTCCAATCAGCAGCTACAGGAAATGTTTTGTTGTGGGATTAATGCTGCTAAAAGAGATTCTGCCAGTTATTAATTGCAAGGATTCACATACTCGGCCTTGGCTGTGAATGATTAAACAATATAATATAGTCATGAAAAGTACAATTATATGTTATTAGTTTAGATAGATGGTGTTTGTCTATTATTGTGACTTAGATAGAGATCAGACCACATTTTATAAGTAATTATTGCAGAAAACCAGGTAATGGTAAAGGGTTCACAAACTTTTTCTTGCAACTATATCTCTGAAATTTCTCCCTATCATCTTTCGATAACTTTAAAATTATGCCCTTTTGTATTAGGCATTTCTGCCCTAGAAAGGTCCCTGGCTGTTCACTCTATTTTTGCGTCTTCTACACTAATCCACAAGTTCTGTGTGATTTGCATATTTATTCAGCTGCCACGTCTTACTATTTGACTACTTTCTTTTAACCCTGCCCTTGTTATCTCTTCCAATTCCAAATGAAACTCTTATCATATTTTCAAACAGCTGTTGCAATCTTTCTCATGTCAAAACATTCAATATGTTGAGTAGGACCATTGGAGATCTTTGAAAATGGGAAAGTTTACTATCAAGTTCTCCACCCTTGATGCTGGAGAGGTTGAAATGACAGGCAAACTGAATAAGTATTTTGCGTCAGCCTTCACTATAGAAGATACCAGCACCATGTCTGAACTAGTGTCAGGGGCAGCAGTGAGTGTAATTGCTATTACTAAGGGGAAGGTCCTTGAAAAGCTAAAAGGTCTGAAGGTAGGTAAGTCCCCTGGACCAGATGGCTTCCAGGGAAAAGCTTGCCTGAGAAATCTTTTGGAATTCTTTGGGGAAATAATAAGCAGGATGGAAAAGGAGAGTCAGTGGATGTTGTTTACTTGGATTTTCAGAAGGCCTTTGACAAGGTGCTATAGATGAGGCTGCTAAATGAGATAGGAGCCTACATTTTTACTGGGAAAATGTGAGCATGGACAGAGGATTGGCTGACTGAAAGGATGCAAAGAGTGGGAATAAAGTGGCCTTTTCTTGTTGGCTGCCTATGACTAGAGAGGTTCCATGGAGATTGGTATTGGGTCCACTGCTTTTCACGTTATACATTAAAGATCTGGGTGATAGAATGGATGGCTCTGTGGCCAAATTTCTGGATGATATTAAGATAGGTGGAGGGGCAGATAGTGTTGAGGAAACAAGTTTGCAGAAGAATCTGAACAGATGAGAATGGGCAGAGAAGTGGCAGATGGAATATATTGTAGAGAAGTGTATGGTCATGCACTTTGCTGGAAGGAATAAAGACACATGACATTTTGAGAGTGGGAGCAAATTCGGAAATCGGTAGTGCAAGTTTGGTGGGGGGTTGGTACTAGTGCAGTGTTCCGTAAAGATTAACTTGGAGGTTGATAAAAGCAAATACAATGTTAGCATTCATTTTGAGAGGACTAGTGTATAAGAATAATGATGTCATTCTGAGACTTTATAAAGCATTAATCAAACCGCAGTTGGAGTACTTTGAGCAATTTTGGGTGCCATATCTGAGAGAGGATGTGCTTGGCATTGGAGAAGGTCCAGAGGAGGCTTCTGAGAATAATCCAGGGAGAGAAAGGGTTGATGGATGCAATGTGTTTGATGGCTCTGGGCATGTACTCAGTGGAGTTTAGAAGAATGGGGGAGGTGGTGTCTCATTGAAACCTACCAAATACTGGAAGGCCTAGGTAGATTAGATATGGAGAGGATGCTTCCAATAGTGGGAGAGTCAGGAACAAAGGGCCTCAAAATAGATATGAAGAAGAATTTCTGCAGCCACAGGGTAGTAAATCTGCGGAATTAGTTTCCTCAGATGTCCGTGGAAGCTAAGTCATTGGGTATATTTAAAGAGGAGGTTGAAAGGTTCTGAATTAGTAATGATATCAGTGATTACAGGGAAAAGGCAGGAGAATGGAGTTGAGAGGGAAAATAAATCAATCCTGATTGAATGGCAGAATAGCCTAATTTTGCTTCTGTATCATTTGGTCTTGTCTTTGGTGCAACAAATTATTGATTGATCCTTAAAATACTGTACCATTTGGTTTCTTTATGAAGTGGATACAGAGATATTTCCTGCAATTGCATGAAAGACAGAGAGTAGTTGTCTTGAAGAGGGGCTGCAGCTCTTTAATTGGAGTAAAATACTGGGGGGGGGGGCTTGAATTTTTTTTTTAAAGAAATACTTACTCACAAAGGATTCTGTAACCTAGAGGTTATAAAATTAAAATCATAAAAACAGTTGTGATTGGCATAATTTTTTTGCACAACTGATGAATCTTAGAATGCCCTGGCAGAAAATGTGGGGTAAGAAAGAAGATGGTGTTTTTTTTTTTGCCCCTCTAAGAAATACGTGGATAAATATTTCTAACAGTTTTAAAATTTTTAAAAAGTAGAAGGGCAGGGAATTATCACTAAATGAAAAAAAAATCAAGATCTACAGAAACTGGATTTATCCCTTCTGTTGTAAAATCCAAGGACAGGGAAACTGCTGAACTTGAAAAGCAGGCAAAAGTTAACCTGGCTGTTTGAGAATTTTTGCAATTGCAGTGGTATTTATTCCAAATTATGGTTCATGAGCTTTAAACGAGTCCTCCTAAGGAGAAGGATTTTTTGAATTTCCCAAAGTCCAATTGTAGTTAAGTGGAAGATTGAAAAATAAGTTGCAGCAAGGAGTAAAATGAGAACATCTTGAGTTTTTAAAGCTACTTCAGCGATAACTACCATGAAATGGTGTTTCTGACTGAAGAGGCATTTGACTTGTCAGTTAATAGGGCATTTCTACTCGTGTAATGTAATTATTGCGTGCTGAACAACATTGTACAATTCTACAAATCTTCCATGCAATGTTTTTAATGCTTTTCTACTGGCTTTCCTCCTTATTGAGTGTGATTGGTTTTTGCATACAGTAACCAGTCTATTGCTTGATTGAATTGAAACAGAACAGGCAGCAGTGTAATATAAATGTATTTTGCTGGTCAGGTGACAGAGCTCGTCGATCACCACGCAAGTTACCCACAAGCCTCAAGAAAGAAGAGAAGAAATGGGTTCACCCAAAATTCCTACCCTACAAATATGATGTAAAACTGCTGGAAGAGGATAAAGTAAGAGACAAAACAGACTTCTTAATTGGGTTTCTTTGATCAGCAATTTTTTTACAACCTGTGAGTAGTGAGATGTTTTCACAGGAAATGTTTCCCCAGCTTAGAGCCAGCTAGACAGTTGCAAGAATACGTGACATTGGATGATACAGTGCCTTGGAAAAAGTATTCTGCCCCCAGAGCTATTTTACTGTCTCATTTTCTAAATAGAAAATGTATTGAAGTTGGATTTTTTTGAGCTAATCTAACAAACATTGTACATCATGTCAAATCAAAAGAAAAATTCCAAAACCTGTCAACAGTTTACTAACAATTAAAAACCAAAATTATGAGGCTGAAAAAAAGTTTTCATATCCTTTGTAATTACTACACTAACTTTGCTCAGGTGCAACATATGGGTATTGCCTTACCAACTCACCGAATATGTTAATGTTCTTCTCATCGCTCTAGATTATAAGTAATGTTCCAACTGAAAGTCTCATCCGCTCGGAGCGGCCACCAAACAAAGAAATCCTGCGCTATTTCATCAGGCATAACTCGATGCGAATGGGGATGGGTGAAAATGCACCCTGGGTGGTGGAAGACAAACTTGTGGAGAAATATTCTTTGCCCAGTAAATTCAGTGACTTCCTGCTGTCTCCATACAAGGTAACAATTTTTATTTCACTAAAATAAAAAAGGATGAATTTTGTGCTTCAAATGCTAGTATCTATCATTATTTTGTTTATTTCCAGTTCAGACATGTAGGCAGATCCAAAGTAAAGCTCCTTGCACTTTTAATTCAGGGGTCCCCAACCTTTTTTGCACTGCGGACAGGTTTCATTTTGACAATATTCTTGCAGACCAGCCGACTGGGGGTGGGCGGGGGGGGGGGGAAGGTTGTTGCCAATGGACAAGAGTAGCAGTCAAATACATTGTGTTTACCTCGAGAAAGACTACAATGACCATGAAGCCTTGTGCGGGCACCATGCCCATGCGTGTACGTGCCGTTTTTTTTACTACAAATTGTTTTTGGCGATTCTGTTCGGGGGGGGAGGGGTTAATCACAACCGGAATATCGGTGCTAAGTGGCTAATACACTATTTATCTAACGAATTTAATATTAAATACACAGCACATATTTTCCTTGCATGAATATAGCGATAAGTCAATTATCAGGGGAGGTCGGGAGCTTGAAGTAAATGTTGAGCGAACTTCCAGTAGAAATGGTGGAAGCAGGTTCGATATTATCATTTAAGATTAAATTGGATAGCTATATGGACAGGAAAGGAACGGAGGGTTATAGGCTGAGTGCAGGTCAGTGAGGCTAGGTGAGAGTAGCGTTCGGCATGGACTAGAAGGGCCGAGATCGCCTGTTTCCGTGCTGTAATTGTTATATGGTTATATAAGTAAGTCAATAGCATCATAAAGTTTGGATATAAAACACACAGCACATATTTTCCCCGTATGAACATATAAAATCATTGCAACGCATCAATATTGCTGAATCAGTGGGAGCCCTGGGCTTGTTTTCCTGAAACAAGACGGTCCTATCAAGGGGTGATGGGAGACAGCGATACTCGAATGGGTTCCTTATGTCTGGTCTATTCTGCAATTTAGTTTTTGTTACATTCATTGCAGAGATATGTTGGAAATGGAAGCAACGTTTTCAGTGCTTCAGCGGCTATCTCAGGATATTCAGCCTTGACTTTGATCCAGAATGCCGGCAGAGATGTTATGTCAAACGTACTTTTCAGCCCGCCGTCATTTGCAAGCTTGAGGAGTTGATCTCCTTCCCGCACTGACATAGATGACGCGCGTGTAATGATCTCGTGTGTGTTCAAACTCAACAGGGTGTGACAGGGAATGAGGAAAGGCGCAGCTGACTTCTATCGCCAAATCATATCGTTTCCTCGCAGCCCGGTAGCACATGCCTGGCGGCCCAGTGGTTGTGGACCACTGTTTTAATGAGCTAGCTTAGCTGCACTTGAGCACATTTCATCATTTTCTCTTAATTGACTTTTCATGTCCATGTAGTATCTGAATTGTGCTTTGGGCTATATACCTGAAATAAGTTGTGTATTTTCCACCTCTGGACTTCACCCTGTAAAAATGTGAAGTGATTCATTTTGGGAGGTTGAATTAGAAATCTTAAGTAAAACTTAATGGCAGGATTCTTGGTAGTGTGGGCGGGATAGGGGGATCTTGGGCTTCATATCCATAGATCCCTCAGAGTTGCAGTGCAAGTTGATAGGGTTGTTGGGAAAGCATACGGTGCATTGGCCTTCATTAGTCGGGGGAGGGGGGAGTGGGATTGAGTTAAGACCTGAGAGGTAACTGGCTGCTTCTGCCCCTCATTATCCTCATACTTCAACTCCATTTTATTCCCTTTGGTTTAGACTCTTCCCACCTACGCTCTATGACACTTCACATGCTCTTGATCTCTTCAACAAATTCCAATTCCTTGGCCCTGACTGCCTCATTTTCTTTTTCTTTTCTTTTTATTTTTAAATACTTCATTTTCAAAATTTTCAAAAAAAATCAACAAAAACATACCAGCTCAGACATGTATAAAAAAGAAATAAGCAAAAAAAAAAGACAACATTAGAGGGATGCCTGTTGTACAAAGTACTCAAAAATACTAAACATTAAATCTCAAATGAGGGCCGTGAGAGATCAGCTGGGGGGAAATTGCTCATCCGCCCCGGCCTCGTCCAGGTAGGCAAGAAATGGATCCCAGATAGCCTAAAATTTTTTAATTGAATTGGTTCTCAAGAACCTAAGTTTCTCCATCTGTATGACTGAGATCATATCAGCCATCCATCTCCGAAAGGAAGGGGGAGAAGGTGATTTCCATTCCCTCAAGGTAAGTCTTTTGGCAGCAATCATCCCCAGCTTCAGAGACTGTTGAATGGCTGCAGGGAAACAAATAGTAGATTGTGAGAAGCCAAATATAGCAAGACCTGCTTCCAAGGGGAAGGATCTTTTATGGGCCTTTGAGTACCAGTCAAATCCAATCAGTAATGGGCAAAACCAAAAGGTGTGTGATAACGTGGCTTCCGTCCCTTGTCATCTGTCACACATTGGCGAGGCAGAAGGGTAAATTCTGTGCAATCTAAGTTTAGAGCAATGGAGACGGTGGACAACTTTAAACTGGATCAGTTGGTGCCTGCTGTTAACAGAGCAAGCCTGTATCATAGACAAACACTTATCCCAGGCAGCTTCAGATAATTCGATGCCCAACTCCTCTCTCCAGGCGTCTCTAATCTTCACAGTAGAGGCTACAGTGCAATTATCAAACTAACGTACAAACTTAGAAACGAGATGCCTGGAGTCAGGAGGGCTCTTTAAAATATCAAAAAACATATGTTTCCCTGGAAGGATTTCAAATTACAAATCTTAGCTTGAATGTAGTGTCTAATTTGCAAACAATGAAAAAAGTGCGAATCAGGCAGCTCAAATTTCTCTTTCAGCAGACTGAATGTTGCAAACCGTCCTTCTATGTACAGGTCTTCAATAGAAACTAGACCCTTCTCCCTCCAAACATGGTATATTTTATCTGACCAGGAGGGTAGACAGGAGTGATTGAAACAGATTGGTGTTTGTACAGAGGTCTCTGGTAAATTCAGAACACTCCTAATCTGATTTAGAATTCTGACAGAAGTTTTCCAAAACAAAACTCAAACTTTTTGAAGTCCCAGGCTTCTCTAACTTGGAGAACAGCATGGCTGGCAAGGAGGAATTGACAACAGACTTAGACTCCCTACATAGCCACAAGGGAGCCCCAGGGACTAGGTTATCTGGAGCCCCCTGTTGCCAAAACATTAAAGCCCTAGCATTGACAGCCCAATAATAGTGCTGACTATCTCATTTTTACCATGAATGTCCAGTCCCTGTACACTTCTTCCCTCCATCAAGAAGGTCTTAAAGCTCCTTGTTTCTTTCTTGACAAAAGAGCCCATCAGTTCCCCTTCCATCACCACAGTCCTCTTATCTGGCAGAGCTGGTCTTCAACTTCAATAATTTCTCCATTGGCTCTGCCTACTTACTCCAAATTCATGCGGTAGCTATTTGTACCTGAGTGGGCCCCAGCTATGCCTCCCTTTTCATTGGCTGTGAGAAGCAATTCATGCTCCAATCCTTCCCTAGCAGTGCTCCCCAATTCTTTCTGCGCTACATTGACTACTGTATTTGTGCTGCTGCATGCATGCTGAGCTCATCAATTTCATGAACTTTTGCCTCCAACTTCAACCCTGCCCATAAATTCACTTGGTCCATTTCTGATGCCTCTCTCTCCTTTCTTGATCTCTTTCTGGAGGAGGCTTTCCTTTCCAGGACATCAAAAATGTCCTCCTTCAAAGAACAGGGGTTCCTTTCCTCCACCATTGATGCTGCCGTCACCCACATCTCCCATTTCTCAGACATCTGGCTGACCCCATCTTCCTGCCTCTTCATAGGGATAGAGTTCCTCTTGTCCTCACCTACAACTAAACACATCTTTAGCTCTCCTCTCCCCATTCTTTGAATTTTGCAGGGATCTGTGATTTCCTTGAACATTTGTCCCTCTCCCCTCCTGGCACATATTGTTGCAAGCGCCAAAAATGCTACACCTGCCCATTCACCTTGTCCCTCACCGCCATTCAGGGCCCCATACAGTCCTTCTAGGTGAGGCAACACTTCAGCTGCAAACCTTTTGGGGCCAGGAGGTGTTCCTGATGGGTCCTCCTCTGCATTGGAGACACCAGATGTAAATTGAGGGACCGTTTTGTGGAGCATCTGTGCTCCATCCGAAAGAGGAATTTCCCAGTTGCCAGCCTATCCCCATTCCCATTCCGGCATGTTGGTCTATGGCCTCCCCTTCTGATATGGTGAGGCCACTCTTGATGGAAGAGCAGTACCTCTAATTCCGTGTAGGTACTCTCCAACCTGATGGTATGAGCATCGATTTGTCCTTCCAGTAATTTTATTTTTTTCTTTTCCCCTGCCCCATTTCTCTCTGGCCTCTTACCTGTTCTCACCTGCCTGTCACCTCCCAAAGGTGCCCCACCTTGTTCCCTTTCTCCTATAGTCCACTCTCATTGCGTATCAGATGCCTCCTTCTCCAACACTTTACTTTTCCCACCCACCTGGTTCACCTACCTAGCTTGTCCTCCTTCCTCTCCCCCACCTTTTTATTCTGATATTTTCCCCCTTCCTTTCCTGTCTTGAAGAAGGGCCTTGACCCAAAACGTTGACTGTTTGTTTATTTCCTCAGATGCTGCCTGACCTGCTGAGTTCCTCCAGCTCTGTGTGTGTGTGTGTTTGCGTTCCTCTGGATTTTTAGCATCTGCATAATCTTTTGTGTTTATGATTTGCTGCTGGTACTGTGTTTTGTATGTTGACCCCTGAGGAACATTGTTTGGCAATATTCAAGTGTATGGTTGAATGACAATTACACTTGAACTTGTATTGAGCAAGCCAACTTATTTTAATTAGTTAGGAGATTGTTATGTACCAGATGTGAGGTGATGCTTCAAAAATACTGAAGTTATTTTTCATACTGCTATGAAGTATAGGAGTATAGTCAGTAGGTTTCAATAGGTACATTTAATGTCAGAGAAGTGTATACAATATACAACCTGAAATTCTTTTTCTTCGCAAACATCCAGGAAAACAGAGGAGTGCCTCAAAGAATGAACTACGGTTAAATGTTAAAACCCCAAAGCCCCTCCCCAACTCCTCCCCTCCCATGCATAAGCAGCAACAAAGCAATGACCCTCCCCCTCCAGCAAAAAAGCATCGGCAGCCCCCACTAAGCACTCAAGATACATTTACAGTAAAGACTACTCCTTCACCTGGTAACTTGACATACCACAGGCTCTCTCTTGCTCCCTAATAAGGGAAAAAGAGGTATCCCTGTTTCAGTGAGAGGGGAGACATAACACCATAATCCAGCCAGTTGTTTTGTTAAGTCTGTTGCGTCACTCTTTCCGAGCTCTGTGCCCAAAGAACTCGGGTCTCTGGGCTCGTAGCCAGCAGCCAGCTCACTGCTTCTGATCTTCTGCTACTCCCATGACACTTCAGGTGGCGACACCAACATCAAATCAGCCCGTCTCAAGAGCCACGAAAATCCAGCGCCCTGAAGGCCGCGTCTTTGGCATATCGAAAAGCGGCTGGTTGTGAGGCCCTGAGAGAAGGTCCTATTTCTGCTGAGAAATGAAGTCAGTGTGTAACTGCAGGTCAGGGTCTTCACAAGAACCTTGAAAGTGGGGGGCGGTGGGGGGGGGAAGAGATATCAAAGATAGAAGTAGAGCTGTTTCCGAAGATGCAAGCAAATGAGTCGCCATTAGGTGCCAACCTAAGCTCTGCCCCTTAGGTGTCATACATTTGTTCCTATTGTTTTGTCTGACTAAATGGATGTTTTTGTGTTTTTTGTCTCAATTGTTCAAGCTTTTGCTAAATTTAAGCATGGGTCTTAATCCTTCGTCATTATTGGTTCAACCCAGTTAAATTACTCCAATCATGAGCATACTTATTTTGGTCTGATTACAGATGTGTTCATTTTGTTTCACTTGTGTTGAAAATTAATTCTCTGTATTGTAGAACACCCTTTCCTCTATTGCTCAGCAGTCTGTGCTAGGTCCCTGGAAAATGTATTGTAACTAAAGCAATAGACAATGGCAGTTGTGTGGAATACTATCTTGATCAGTCTGTTTAAAACTGCCAGATATCCTCTACCAAGGTTGTGTTTAAGTACATTAATTCACAATATTATATCCCATGATCTGTCATTAGTAGCAGCCATATGTGATTGTCCATTTTTTTTGTTGTAGAGCTGCTGATATGATTTTTACATGGTGCTACAGGAGTCATATAGCACGGGAAATGGCCTGTTTACTTACGGATTTGAAGTTTTCTTTGCTGAAAGCTCAGGCAGGTAGTTGCATCAAGGGATTAACAGCATAGCTATCTCTCTTTTGCCTACTCCAACGTGTACAAATGAGTGACCAACAGTAGAAGTTCGTCTCCAATGGAGTATAAAGAGAAGGGTCACTTATTGTATCATTTGTATCAAGGACCTGAACCATGGTAACATGTTAAGTTATAAGGCTGTGATTTCCTAAACCAGGAAGCAAGCTTGGCACCCAACAGATAATGAAATGTAAAATCTATTGATTACTTTTATCTCCATTCTCATCAGTGGTAATTGAGAATAAGTTCAGAGTTATTTAAGAATAAGTAGGGAATGGAGGAGACAGGAAGGTGAGAACAGGAGGCTGGGTGCGTGCGAGCGAATGAAGTACCACCAGTTGGAATCGGGCGAGTGTCTGCTTTTCCTGAACAATGGAAGAAGTTTGTACCTTGATCTTCGGGGCCGGGGCCCAACAGTGAGCAAATCACGGCGCCCGTCGCAGGAGGCCGCGTCGCAGGCTCTGGGCTCGGCTGGATCTTCGGGGCCGGGGCCCCACAGTGAGCAAATTGCGGCGCCCGTCGCGGGAGGCTGCATCGCAGGTTCTGGGCTCGGCTGGATCTTCGGGGCCCAACAGTGAGCAAATCGCGGCACCCGTCGCGGGAGGCTGCATCGCAGGTTCTGGGCTCGGCTGGATCTTCGGGGCCGGGGCCCAACAGTGAGCAAATCGCGGCGCCTGTCGCGGGAGGCTGCGTCGCAGGTTCTGGGCTCGGCTGCAGCTTTCGGACCACTCCATGATTTACACTGAAATTTAAGTCACCTTAATGTTTCATCTTGTTTTTTTTTATTGTTATTTGATGTGTTTTCAAGCTATTTTAATTGACAAATTCAGCTTGACGTAGAGCCCCATCTGATTGACAATGTTTGTATTGACAGGTTTGTGCAAGCAGTTTTGTTGGGTCAGTGAGTCCATGCACGGTGGTCGCAAGTTTCAAATACCATCTACTTCTAATAGGGAACAATAGGTAGTTTCTTTGCGTATCAATCTTAACCGATGTTTTGATTTCTTGGTAAATAACAATTATGGTTCAAATTGGCACAATAAAAAAATAAGTAAGTTGAGTTGTTGTGAGAGGCCCCTCTTGGAAAGTGCCAGTGGTGTCTTCCTTTCTAATCCTGAAGAAGGGTCTTGGCCCAAAACATTGACTGTTTATGAATTACCATCGATGCTGCCTGGCCTGAGTACTTCCAGCATGTTGTGTGTGTTGTTCAGGGTTAGACAAGTACTTCATGGGCAAGGGGGTGAATGATAATCATGGATAGATGAGGGAATGGGGTTCAGATTGCGGTTAGATCAGCTGTGATATGAATGAGTGCCCAAGTTGCCTATTCCTGCTAACTTGTCTCAGTAAAGGGTTAAGTGAGATATTTGAAACATGATCTTAGTGTTTAGCATATTTATGTCTTTAATAATTTTTTTTCTCTGGCAGAAAATTTGCCACTCTTCTCAAATAAGAGCTTGCTGGATGTTTGCTTCAGCGTTTGTATTTGGTCAATACTTTTTCCTTTCTAGAAATGGGAGCAAACTGGACCTAATACATATAACATGATGCTTATTTTATTTGTTATCTGCTATCTGCATGCTGTAACCCTGCATGTTTCTGGATTCATTTATTAAATTTTCAAAACTATAATTTTGAAAAACCTCTATCAGGATTGAGTGGAGGAAAATGTGATTTGATGCAATAATGTGAAATTTGAAATGATTTTATGTGTTGTAATTCTATGTTAAAATTAATATTCTATCTGAAATTTATTGCCACAGAGGACTATGGAAGCTAGGTCATTGGATGTATTTATGGCAAAGATTGATAGGTTCTTAATAGGTAAAGGGATTAAGGGTTACAAGGAGTTGGAGACAGAGTTGATTTGAAAAAATAATTAGTCATGAATGATAGGTTAACTCAATAGGCCAAATGCCTAATACTTTTCCTATATCTTTTGGTCTGAAACAAGCTCTCTTGGCCAGGGTGTTTTGATTGATGTGAAAGTTTTACTTCCTTTTATGTGTTTTCCTTGTTTTCTCTGGGCAATTGGCTAACTGCTGCTAACAAAATATGGAGGTATTGTCTGGTTAAAGGATTTTAATTCCCTCATTTTGTTTAAAAAAAAAGCAATGTGCCATGTGTGTGGTTGCTTAGCTCTACCCAGGTCTATAGTCTCAGGTGAGATTGTTACAGTTGTTAAATGGCCAGGAATGAAGACATGATCAATAAATGAAGCTTCCTGTTTCTGGTTTTTGTGGTGATGCATGTAATTTTGTTTGTTTTTATCAGGAAAGAAATTAGAAGAGCAGTCCCAGGTTACAAGCTATAGATTTAAATTAGTGTTGCCAGGTTGTTTCTTGTATAATAACGCAAATGTTTGAATTTCTGTATTTAAAATGTCAGTCTCTATATGCCTGCAGCCTCCTTTGCCTTGCCTAGTTAAATTAATGTGCAATGGAGTCATGTATCAGTTAACTTCAGCTGGGCTGGCTGGAGGGCTGATGCTATTGAAAGCTTTACCTACTCTGCTAAGAAGAATAAAGATTCCATGCAGAATCGCCTGTTGAAGAAACATATGGATGTAAATACTGTGGTTTTCAGACCTCATTCGATTGTGTCATGGTGGGGGTTGGTTGAATTAAAGAGTGCAGTGAAAATTGGCAAGAAAATTAAAATTATGTATTATAGATTATTTTAAAATGGATTACAAGTAATAAAGTGCCTTTATATAAATGCAGATTAAATATCTGATGTCATATCAGTGCTTTGGCTTGTCTTAAACAGTTGTGAATTGAAGTAATGGTGTCTTCTTCATTACCTTAATTATGTTCCTAGTTCAGCAATTCACTCCCACAGACTAGTACTGCAGTTGCTCACCTGACAGTACAATGTTTTTATTGGTGCATTCATGGGGTCTCTTTTTCCCCTCTGTAAGCCTGTCCCCAAATTAAGAGAATAGGGGTGTTGATTTTTATGCTCAAGTTTCTTGGCAAAAGTAGGAAATTGGAATACGGACACAATAATAAGGAATGGGCACATTTTCACAATTGAATAAAACTTTGGTCAATTGGGCAGATTTTTGAATTGGATTTTGAAGTTACTGGTTTGAATTGGCTCCAAAATGGATGCTGTTCTTTGGTCTGAAGTTTTCCATTGGATTGTTAATCTAAAAATGTATATTTCATTTAGATACATACTGATCAGCTTATAAATGATTATTTTTATTCTCTCAAATTTCTGATTCAGCATTCAGAAGTTAATTGCCAAAAGCCAAATGCATTTGATCAGTGTCTGTGGTCCTGATGAATGGTCTCAGCCTGAAATGTCAGCTGTTTACTCTTTTCCATAGATGCTGTCTGGCCTGCTGAGTTCTTCCAGCACTTTGTGTGTATTGCTTGAATTTCCAGCATCTGCAGATTTTCTCGTGTTTGTAAGCTGTTTATCTTTATTTATCTTTCTTTTTGGTTTGGATACCAAAACAGTATTTGAATTTCATGAGAAAATAAACTGGTAAAATTTTGGGGCAAGTTTAATAAAGAACGGAAAGCCACGAATATAATTGAATGAATAGTCTTAAAGGAGAAAATACTCAGCAGATCAAGGAACACCAGTGGAGAGATGCAATTGAAGTTCAGTGAGTGGATTACCAATTTTCCTAGAAAGTTTTAAGTTTTTTTTTAAATTCACGCGTTTCTCTTATTGAAAGCAAAGGTGGAGTGGCAGAAGAATCGGCTTGAAATAGCTTGCAGGAAAAACAATTCTGGATCATTGGATGATCTTAGAGGTGAGAGAGATGCCTTGAAACTTGTGTGATTCAGCCATTTTCTGATGGAAAGCTGCACCAGTTGAATGCCACTTGAAAGTGACTTTAGCAATTAAAGGTAAAGGCTATATAAAGGTTATTAAGTAAAGTGGGGTACAGAACATGTTCGTGTAAACAAAATAGAGAATATTCCGTTAGCTTTTATTTTGATGTAATAATTTTTTTTAGAAAAGTTTGTCTTTTGAAGCAATCAGGAAGGGAGTTATGTACTAGTTACATAATGATTAAAGTACAAATCTCCAAGAGTATTTTTATTGGAGTAACTACTTCATGGCCAGTCCTTATTTAAACCTCATTTAAATGAGGTTTATGTAGCAGATATATTTAAGTGCCATCCACTTTCAATTTGATATAGGTTTGTGTTGCGCTTCCTCTTTCCAGGTATAATGTTGGGTTAATGCGCCTTTGTGACAAACTTTCAAATCATTGATGTTTGTTTTTGAAGGTGTCTGTTCTCAGTGACAAAATATAAAATTATAATAGGTGACTTGGTGCAGTTCTAATTAACTGTGTTTTCAGTTACAGGTTTAGTTCATATTTGCCTTTTAAGCAGCTTTGAAAAGAAACGTTTATGTTTTTTCTATGAAAATAAATTATTAGTATTAGCGGCAGAGACTCGAGCTAATTTGCAGACTGCTTCGGCTCATGAAGTTCCTTCTGTGAAGTTTTGATGTATCAGTCCTGTATATGTGGATTAGCACTGAAACATGTTTCTGATGTTTATCATAGCAGCTGGATTTCCAATTGAAATTGGAAATTTCAGGCAATTACAGCAAGGAAGGATTGGTCCCAAAATAACTGCAGCTGGGTGTGCCGGTGGACTGAGAAGCACATCAAGTATAACATTTCTTAGATTTGTGAGACTGTTGCCAGGACTTGAGGGCCTGAATTATGGGGAGAGGGTAGGTAGGCTAGGACTTTATTCCTTGGAATGTAGGAGAGTGTGCATTGACCTTGTAAAGGTGTATAAAATTATGAGGATCATAGATAGGGAAAATGCACACAGTCTATTTTTTTCAGAAAAGGAGAGCCACAAACTTAAGGGCGTAAGTTTAAGGTGAGAAGGGAGGGACCTGAGGGGCAACTTTGTGCAGAGGGTGGTGAGTATGAGCTACCAGAGGATGTGATTGAGACAAGTATTATAACTTACTTAAAATACATTTGGACAGGTATGTGGGATAGGAAAGACTTACAGCTGTGGTTCACAAACTTTTTTGAATTATGGTCCCTTTGGCTCCCGACCACATCTCCAGCACCCCATTCTCCCTTTCTGGGAAAAAAATAGGAACAGCAAATTCAAAGCAGTAACAAATAATTGCAAAAAAAAATTCAAATCTATTTAAAGCTACAAATAAAATTATTTAGTTACTGTAAAAATTTTCAACAGTTTTAGAGTGCTCATGAGTAGTCCAAATATTCTCTACTTCATTGCTTTTTGGCCTTTCATTGCGATGGGTGGGTTTGATGTAGTGGTTTGATGATGTGGCTTCTCGACATCAGGCTGAGTGTCATTCAGAAGGAGTCTCAGATCCCCACGTTCAGTAATTCACAGTCTGGCATTACTTTGAAAAAAGTAGGGTGACTGCACTGAAACTGTGCTTCACTAAGTATGATTTCAGAAAAGCAATAAAGAACATGTTGACCCTTTTTCACAGTGCATAATAGCGCTTAGGGATTGCTTTCTGCAATCAAAAGTTGTTAATAATTTTTAGAACCTCTGCTTCGGCTCAGCCATTTATAGCGAGATCAGTTCTTTCTCCATCCTTTTTGTTAATTCCGTATTACAAGTGTTGTGACAAGAATACACATAGATTAAGATGTAGCTGTCCTGTGCTGGCACCAGTGGAATCAGCAGTTGGTCTGCCACCTGTCTTCAGGCGAGAGAGAGATAAGGAAAACAATGGGGCAACATTTGGAGATGTTAATGAAGGAAAGAGAGCTGTCAAGAGCGGCTCCCCCTTTGAACCCTGAACTGTTTGAAGTGATGGACAGGCGATACCCCAGCAGGGGGATAAAAAGGGACAGGTTTGCTAAGGCAGGACACACACGACACCCGAGGTAACAAGACCCTGGAAGCGGTGCGTCTCTCACAAGTCGGTGGGAAGTACTGGGCCATAAACGCACAGGGTGGAAAGGCACGATCGGCGGGAACCTGGTGTGTGTCCACCCTTGCCTGGGTGCCAGTTTCAGCGCAGGGAAACGATTGTATCTGGAAATGGAGGGGTCACGGTCGGTGACCTCAGATGACATCACAAAGGACTCGCCCGAAAGCTGACTGCGAAGGTCTGTCTGGAAGCCTTGAATATTCATTCGTTTTGCTCTCTCTCTCCTTCCCCCCCCCCCCCCCACCGTCCATCGCCACGGCAGCGATTACTGCGAACTGAACTAAATTGAACGGAACTTTGCGTCACTTTGAAACTGGTCATTTACCCCTAGACAACGATAGAGCTTGATTAATCCTGTTATCTTAATTCTGTGTACATGTGTGTTTATCATTGCTGAACTGTTGCATTTATTATCCTTTTGATTAGGGCACTGTGTTGCTTGTTTCTTTAATAAAACTTTCTTAGTTCTAGTAATCCAGACTCCAACTGAGTGATCCATTTCTGCTGGTTTGGCAACCCAGTTACGGGGTACGTAACAGTGTTCAGGAATGGATTTATTACCCAATCTGGAACTAGAATCAAGAAAATCCTGAAATCTCTCTGACGTATCTTTAAGCAACACACATAAAAGTTGCTGGTGAACGCAGCAGGCCAGGCAGCATCTGTAGGAAGAGGTGCAGTCGACGTTTCAGGCGGAGACCCTTCGTCAGGGTCTCGGCCTGAAACGTCGACTGCACCTCTTCCTACAGATGCTGCCTGGCCTGCTGCGTTCACCAGCAACTTTTATGTGTGTTGCTTGAATTTCCAGCATCTGCAGAATTCCTGTTGTTGACGTATCTTTATGCAGCTCACCCAGGTGGGCACGGTATACTTGAAGATCATCATCTTGTATTTTTTCTTTCTCTTCTAACACAGAGGCTTGGAAATTAGAAAAGTTCGTGATGGCCAATGTTGCACTTAAATAGGGCTAACTTGGACAGAAATGTAGGGACGCCTGATTTGACTTTGATAAAATTCACATCATCTCCTTGGAAGTGAAGATTGATTTAATTAAGCTTAGCGAATAATTTTACTAAATAGGCAATGTCACATCCAATATTCTTGAGTTGATTACTAAATGAAGCATCTGTGTCTTCAATGAAGTTTTCTTTTGACTGTTCATCATCCTCAATGCAAAGCTCTCAAAATTGTCAAATTGAGAGCTTGGGACTTGATTTTATGTACCACTGTGATAACAGTATTTAATGATTTAAGCAATACACACAAAAAATGCTGGTGAACACAGCAGGCCAGGCAGCATCTGTAGGAAGAGGTACAGTCGACGTTTCAGGCCGAGACCCTTCGACAGGACTAACTGAAAGAAGAGATAGTAAGAGATTTGAGAGGGGGAGGGGGAGATCTGAAAGGATAGGAGAAAACTGGAGGGGGAGGGATGGAGCTAAGAGCTGGAAAGTTGATTGGCAAAAGGAATACGAGGCTAGAGAAGGGAGAGGATCCTGGTTCGGGAGGCCTAGGGAGAAAGGGGGGGGGGAGCCCAGAGGATGGGCAAGGAGTTATAGTGAGAGGGACAGAGGGAGAAAAAAGAGGGGGAAAAAGGGGGAAAAAAAAGGGATGGGGGTACAAAGGGGAGGTGGAGAAGTCAATATTCATGCCACCAGTTTGGAGGCTACCCAGATGGAATGTGAGGTGTTGTTCCTCCAACCTGAATGTGGCTTCATCTTGACAGTAGAGGAGGGCGTGGATAGACATATCAGAATAGGAATGGGACATGGAATTAAAATGTGTGGCCACTGGGAGATCCTGCTTTCTCTGGCAGACAGAGCGTAGGTGTTCCGCGAAACGGTCTCCCAGCCTGAGTCGGGTCTCGCCAATATATAGAAGGCCACATTGGGAGCACTGGACGCAGTATATGAGTTTTTTGCGACAGGACGCTGTCTGAACTACACAGTGAACTGTAAGCGTTTTAGATACAGCTTTTCTCAAGAAATAACCCCATGGTGACATCCTGTCGTTGATGGTGTTCCATCTGTTGTACAAGCAAGACTGTTGGTGAGGGGAATGTTCTTCTGTTTGAAAAATTGCTCAACAACCCAAAATATTGACTCCCCCTTCGTACCTGCTTCTAGTCTCCTTGCAAATAACAACTTCTGAATCATGCTTTCATCTTCTATGAAGCAAACATGACCAAGAAACAAAGTTTGGTTTCCTGGTAAAGTTGACTTAGTCGACTACAGAGCAAATTCTGTTGGTCAATGTATGTTGCACCAATATGTCTTACACATTCTTAGACACTTCATCTATTTGTCTTTGAACAGAGTTGTCACTGAGTAGAATCCTTTTAATTATTTTGTTTGGTGACATATGCAAAACTGTACTCAGAACCTCCTTTATTGTTCTTCAATTGTTTGGGGCTTTCCAGATTTAGCAATAAACAATGAGATGTTGTATGAAGCACAGAAATAATCACTGTTTTGTTGTGAAGTGCTGGCAAACACGTTTTGAAGTGTTTTCTGTTCTGTTTTGTACCCTAATTAACAGAAATTGCGTCACTGCGTGACGAGTATGGAAATTGTACCTGCTAACACTGTACTGTAGTAGTGAGTGGCAATAATGCACGGCTGGGCTTGGAAATATCAATTTTCTTCAGTCCAGATCTCATGATATGTCAAATACAGAAGTGTCATATTGATTTTCAACAATTATAATGCGCCTCGAGCAAAGTCTAAAAGAATAGTGGGTTAGCAAGAGATGTGATTATGTCTCATTGTAATCAATTATGAGGCACTGAGGATTAAGTGCTTGTAATAAGTAATTAATATCGTGTATTAAGCTTGTAATCCCTCAGCCACCCCCCATCTTTATCACCAAAGGGCTTCTTTCTGTGCTGCTTTACTCTAACTCTAATTTTTTAATTAGTAATGAATTCTAAGCTAAAATGATACAATACGCGGAAAATATCCTCGAGTTTCCTTCCTTTTAGTTCTTAAGTGAGCTGTTCACTAATTTGTGGATGACAGTAAAATGTTTAAAGTTGCAAAAAGATGTAGGTACAACTGGGAAAGTGGATAAATGAGTAGCAGGTGGAATTTAGCCCTAGCTGAGTTGCGAAGGATGTGTTTTGGGAAGTAGCCAGGCAGGACATGTACAGTGAATGGCGGGACTCTGGGCCTTTGTAGGGATGCTAGTACATAATTCCCTTAAGTGGTGATGCAAGTAGTCAGGGTGGTGAAGGTGGGGCTTGACACGTTTACCTTCAAATGTCGGGTCATTGAATACAGGAGTTGGGATGATTTGTTACAGGTGTACAAGACATTGGTGAGATCAGATTTGAAATATTGCATGCATTTCTGATCACTGTGCTGCAGGAAGGATGTGATTAAGTTAGAGTGAAGGGAAGATTCAGAAGCATGTTCCTTCACAAGGAGGGCTTGAGTTGGAGAGATGGGTTGGGTTTTTCCTGGAGTAAAGGATGCTGAGGGTGACCTTAGAGGTTTATAAAATCATGAGGGGCATAGATAAGGTGATGGATAGTCTTTTTCCCATGGTTGAAGTATCTAAAACAAAGCCGCGCAGGTTTTAAGATGAGATGGCAAAAGTAACCAGGATGTAAGTGGTAAGTCCTTTTGCACAGAAAACTGGTGGGTAAAAGGAATGAGCTCCTAAAGAAAGTGGTGGGGGCAGGAAAAATCACAGTTTAGAAGACATTTTGGCAGGGGTTTAGAGATTTGGCCAAATGCTGACAAATGGGACTAGCTCAAGCAGATACCTAGGTTGGCATGAATGAGTTGGGCCTAGGTGTCTTTTTCCATGCTATATAATTTGATAAGGAAGGAATTAGAGCAATCTTTGGGGTGGTGGTATATGGTCATATGCAGAGAGGTTAAGCAAATTGGGCCTATGGTGTCTTGTGTTTTGAAGAATAAGATGTGGTCTCATTAACATGTTTTTCTTTGTTGGGGTGTTTAAGATGGGGAATAACCATAGAGGACCGAGGTAAACAGAAACTTCATTTTGAATTTTGGAAAGTGGAACAGGCATGAGGTGATGAAAAGCTTACTTTTTGATAGATTGAATTAATTTTTCAGCAGTATCTATCCACTGATTTTAATTAGCTCACTTTATATTGAAGAATTATTTTGCAGCATATTGTGCAAGATTTAGTACCAGTTTCAGATCCTTGCTAAATGTTAATGTGCTCTCAACATCTGTTTCAGTACATGATTCATAACCCTGTTGTGAATTTGGGGAAACGAAAAAATTCTGGTTCAACGGAGGGAAAGCCATCGAAAAAACCAAAAGGAAATGGAGATCCAAACAAAGAGACAAGCAAGAAACGGAAAGGTGGAAATAAAGATAAGATCCCTCTTAATCCACCCTTGAGTCCAACATTATGGGGACATGTACATGTCAAAAAGACCATGAATGGTACGGAAATGGAGTATAGTCCTAAAAGATCTCCAGAACAAGAACTGGAAGAAGTCATGAAGATTGTAACTCCGACCAAACTGAACACCAATTTCCACATTCCCAAAAAGGGCTCAAAAGCTGTCCGGAATTTTAAAAAGTTGCAAACTAAGGATAAAATGAACAAAAAAGAGAAATCAAAGAATAAGAATAAGTTGCTTAATGGGCAGAAATCTCCAGGGAACAGCAAATCTCCAAAAAAAGGTCTGAAAACTCCAAAGACAAAAATGAAGCAGATGACGCTGTTTGAAATGACAAAATCAAGTACTAACAAGTCAGGAAAGACACAAAAAGGTGTTGGGGGGGCATCAAGATCTGTGACGAAGCCTCAGAAATATTTGCCACCCTTAGCATTACAATTCCTTCGATATTTCAAAGATAACAAAGGCAAAGAAGAGAAAAAGGGTGCCGTTTCTGCATTTGTTACTCGGGTAGCCAAAGTGCTTTCTGCTGAAGATCGTGCTCGCCTACCAGATGAAGTAAGAGATCTTGTGCAGAAACGTTATGAGATATTGGAACATAAGAGGAAATGGGCATTAATGAGCCTGGAAGAGCGAGCAGATTATCACAAGAAAAAACGTGAAGAGCTGAGGATAAGGCTGAAAGAAAAGGCTAAAGAACGGAGAGAGAAGGAAATGCAATTAAAATTAGAGAAGCAGAAGAGGTTTGAAGATCAGGCTCTTGCCGGAAAGAGTTTACCTCCACTAAAGCTAGTTGATACACCAGAAGGCCTCCCCAACACACTTTTTGGTGATGTTGCTATGGTAGTTGAGTTTCTCAGCTGTTATGCTGGTCTGTTGATGCCAGATGACCAATATCCAATCACAGCAGTTTCCTTGATGGAAGCACTCACCTCCGAAAAGGGAGGTTTCCTCTATTTGAACAGAGTACTGCTAATCCTCCTTCAAACTTTGCTACAGGATGAAATTGCGGAGGACTATCGAGAACTAGGGATGAAGCTATCAGAAATCCCCCTCACTTTGCACTCTGCTTCGGAGTTGGTTCGGCTGTGCATGCGCAAATCTGATGTGCAGACTGAAAGTGAGATGTCAGAAACGAATGAGGATTGTAAAGACTCTGTAGAGTTTGAAGACAATGAAGTTGCAGATGAATTTCTAGATAAGCTGGAAACTTCCGAGTTCTTCGAATTGACCCCAGAAGAGAAAGTGAAGATTCTAACAGCACTTTGCCATCGGATATTGATGACCTATTCAGTTCAGGATCACATGGAGGACTTGCAGCATAAATCTGCAGAACTTTGGAAAGAGAGGCTGGCCATGCAAAAAGAGGAAAATGACCGGAAAAAGGCTGAAAAGCTGAAGAAGAAGCAAATAGAGACAAAAAAGAGAGAGCCAGAAAATATCAAAATGTGTGACAAGAAAAAAGAGAAGAAGGAATTTGATAAGAAACTGGAGGCTGACAAAGGTGGAAATGATCTATTGGTAGATGTCAATGGCAGTGAAGACCTCATTAGTGCCATTAAAAGTAGACGGCAAATGGCAATGCAAGCAAAAAAGGAGAAAGAGGAACGGGAAAAGCAGGAGAAAGAGAGGATGGAAAAAGAAGTGGAAGAAGAGAAGATTCGCAAGCAAAAAGCAGCAGCTGAGAAGGCTTTCCAGGAGGGAATTACAAAGTCCAAACTTGTCCTTCATAGATCACCATTGGGCACAGACCGCAACCACAATAGGTATGTGATTTCATTTTTCAGAAGAGTAGAATATATTTTCTAACATTTCATAGAAACATAGAAAATAGGTGCAGGAGTAGGCCATTCGGCCCTTCGAGCCTGCACCGCCATTTATTATGATCATGGCTGATCATCCAACTCAGAACCCAGCCTTCCCTCCATACCCCCTGACCCCTGTAGCCACAAGGGCCATATCTAACTCCCTCTTAAACATAGCCAATGAACTGGCCTCAACAGTTTGCTGTGGCAGAGAATTCCACAGATTCACCACTCTCTGTGTGAAGAAGTTTTTCCTAATCTCGGTCCTAAAAGGCTTCCCCTCTATCCTCAAACTGTGACCCCTCGTTCTGGACCTCCCCAACATCGGGAACAATCTTCCCGCATCTAGCCTGTCCAATCCCTTTAGGATCTTATACGTTTCAATCAGATCCCCCCTCAATCTTCTAAATTCCAACGAGTACAAGCCCAGTTCATCCAGTCTTTCTTCATATGAAAGACCTGCCATCCCAGGAATCAATCTGGTGAACCTTCTTTGTACTCCCTCTATGGCAAAGATGTCTTTCCTCAGATTAGGGGACCAAAACTGCACACAATACTCCAGGTGTGGTCTCACCAAGGCCTTGTACAACTGCAGTAGTACCTCCCTGCTCCTGTACTCGAATCCTCTCGCTATAAATGCCAGCATACCATTCGCCTTTTTCACCGCCTGCTGTACCTGCATGCCCACTTTCAATGACTGGTGTATAATGACACCCAGGTCTCGTTGCACCTCCCCTTTTCCTAATCGGCCACCATTCAGATAATAATCTGTTTTCCTATTTTTGCCACCAAAGTGGATAACTTCACATTTATCCACATTAAATTGCATCTGCCATGAGTTTGCCCACTCACCCAACCTATCCAAGTCACCCTGCATCCTCTTAGCATCCTCCTCACTGCTAACACTGCCACCCAGCTTCGTGTCATCCGCAAACTTGGAGATGCTGCATTTAATTCCCTCATCCAAGTCATTAATATATATTGTAAACAACTGGGGTCCCAGCACTGAGCCTTGCGGTACCCCACTAGTCACCGCCTGCCATTCTGAAAAGGTCCCGTTTATTCCCACTCTTTGCTTCCTGTCTGCTAACCAATTCTCCACCCACACCAATACCTTACCCCCAATACCGTGTGCTTTAAGTTTGCACACTAATTTCCTGTGTGGGACCTTGTCAAAAGCCTTTTGAAAATCCAAATATACCACATCCACTGGTTCTCCCCTATCCACTCTACTAGTTACATCCTCAAAAAATTCATAAAACATTTAAAATTTTATTCAGTTTGGCAAAAATGTCTGATCCATTATATTGAGACAAAATTTTATATCTCTGGTCTCCTGATAGGATGTTCTAATTGGCTACCTATTTGGTCCATACTTTCTTTAGCAGAAGCCAACATTGGTGATCTGAAAGGGGGTTCTGAAGGTTTTGGAGGAAGTGGATAAAGGGAAAGCTTTTGAGTTTTTTATTCTCATGGGGTATGGAACAATCAAAATGATGTGCTTTTTCTGATTCTTCATCCACTTTTCAGAATTTTGTCCTTGTGGGGAGGAGCATTTCTCGCTGTCATCAGTAAAGCAAAAAATAGGTAGACCTCGATGGATTGTTAAACCATCAATGCTGGTTGAAAAATATTGTTCAAAAGATTTTTCTGTGCAGTTATTTTGTACCTAGTGAACTAGATTGTGGATAGATGATGTTTTTGATCAACTTGGAGAAATTTGTTTTAAAATCTCATCTTGTTTCTTCTGGATTGTGTAAATGTTGTGCAGTAGTTTCTTTTGAGATACTGCTTTATGTTGTGTTTGACTAAGGTGAGATTGTAGGTATAAAACTAATACTTTAAAACTGAAATTTTGCTTTAGTAAAAATTAATGGATGTGTTCCTACAAGTAACTATGTGTGATAATTTTATGCAGGTACTGGCTATTTTCTGATCTGGTACCTGGACTGTATGTGGAGAAGGGATGGGTCCATGCTGGTATCGATTATAGCTTTACCCTTCCAGAAGAATATACACATCACGAAGAAGATCCTGACTCTAAAAGTAAGTCTTGAATCATTGCTATTACACTAAATTACTCGTTCATTCATACTGGCAATGTACCAAAATCTTTATGCAAGCATACCCTCTGTTACACAGGGGTTGCATTCTTAGAAAACCATACGTATTGTAATTTTTCACATTGCAAACCCCAAATTTTCCATTGAATGCCTTGCTATAAAATGTATTCTTACAAAACGTTTTTCTCTCCTATTCAACTACTATATTGCGTTAGCAGTGACCCACCACTGTTATTTAACTGTTGAAGCTAGCATTAGACTCGGGATGGACAAATCTTGTGGGTTAGGAAATGGTTTGGAAAGTGGGGTATCGGAATAATGATAAGATTTGAATAAAGATTGAGGTTTGTTAGAGAAAGGTGCAATAGTATTGATGTAGGACAAGTTCAGAGGGGATAACGGGTTAAAATACAGTGACCAAGTAGAGTCTAGGCAGAGAGTCAGAAAAATGTCTCACAGATGAAGATTGAGACAGCACTGCAACCTGAGGTGTCAGTTTACATGTTGGACTGGAGAGGGCATGACAAAGGAAGGAGTGGCTTGAGAGAACCAACCCAGTTGAAACTGTGATGTTGTATCCAAATCTTACTCCCCCACAGTATTGAGTAAAAATAAAAATTGACATTTGTTGCTTTCACATTTTGTTTGTTTTATCTTTCTTTTGCATAAATCTAGTAATAGTGAATTTTTGTGTGGTGATTTGTGATTTCCATAAGGAGAGTATGTTATCGAAACTATCGTAATTCAGAGTTGCCTGTACTGAATTCATTAGGTCATAGTAAAATAGAAGTCTTAAGTCTTCACATCCTGTTTAGATCAGTGCTAAGTGAACTAGATAAAAATTTCCATGCTGGATGCTTACATCAAGGAAGGAAGGAGAAATTTCAGTGATTGAGAATTGGATCATGCTTGATTATTCCTCCCCTACTCCCTTCAGCTTCAGTGAAGGATGCCCCCTTGTGCAGGCTACTGAAGGACTTCTAGTATTTGAAACTTTTCATGACATGGATTGGGCCGGAGAGGCAAGATAGTAGACCTAGAAATTTGAATTGAATGAACGGCTTTAATTGTGTGAAAATCTGGGAAATGTATAGCTGAGTAATAGTGAAACTACTCATTATCTACATAGAAAGCAGCAAAACCTTCAGTGTCAATCTCCCATTCTGACTGCAGCATTTTTCACAATGTGTAATGGAAACAATGGAACGAGCCTTTTGCAGATGGACGTTAGAGCTCAAGGAACACAATGCATTCAGCATTTAATTTTTGGAGTGTTTTGTTTTAGATTGTATAAATAAAACTTTTTTTCCAGTTTTTCTTATTCTGTGCTAGAAGAGCTCTGAGCTCTGTTCTTCGGTTGCGGCCAGTTGTTTTTGGAGGTTGGAAGGGAGACTGGAGGAGAGGGAAATGGTGTGTGCATACTTAATACTAATTTCATTTCCGCAGGTCAAGGGATAAGTGGTATAAGTAAGTCTTCACACTGGTATTTATTTTATTTTAAATGTAACATAGCCTCAATTTTTTTTGCTGAGGTACCTGGGATTACATCAGTTTATGAGCAGTGGCTTCTGTGATCTGCAATTAATGTTTGATTTATTAGGTTCAAAGGGAATTATTTTTGGATGGTGTATCTTGTTTGATTGAATGAAACCTGATTGAATGAATACTCTGAAATTACGATTTGTCATTCGTCTGATCCTCCGGATATATTTACCTTTCAGGCAATGATGGCGACAGCATTGCTGAGAGCAACTTTAACGACAGTGGCCACCAGGGGTCCTCCTATACAGCAGAAATTTGCATTGAAACCACTGTGCCTAAACAAGGACAGAATCTATGGTACTTTCAGGTTTTTCACATCTGTATTTAGTTGTATCAATTTAATGTCCAATGTAGAGAATGAGTAAATACTTTCAGAATGTTTTAAAATTAGTTTTGATGTTAATTTCAATGCCTTTGCTTTAAAGACCATTTGGTCAGTGATGCCTTTGTGACAAGCAGGAAGTTGGGCTCCGGAGTATTAGTTGCTTAGTTTGCCCAGATGCTGATTGAGGACAGGATTCGTCTTGAAATACAATCCATCCTTGGTCATATAACATGCTGTACATACTGTATGGACTCTGGTATGAGCAGAATGCTGGAGGAAAGGAATATTTTAAATTGCCATTAAGAAATTAAATTTTTAAAAAATACCTTAAACTAATTTGTGGTTTTAAGAGTTCAGTTGCTTCAGCAACTGAGTCTGTTTACATCTTTTTAGAATCTATGAAGTTGTGGTGTACCTTTACATTTTGGGGAAACATTAAACATTTGTTTATTATTGTAACAAAGCTAGAGGATATCTCTAGACTCCTCCTTCCATAGGATATGTGAGCACAGAAACCTACCATTTATCTTAACTAGACCTTTGCCAGCATTAATACATCTCTTGAGCTAACCTCTGCCTTTAAGTGCATGAATTCATACAGCATGGAAATAGGGCCCTTTAGTCTATGCTGAGCAAGACTCCTTTCTAAGGTGGTCCTATTTTTCCCTCATTTGGCCAATGTGACTAGCTTAGATGGGAAATCTTTCATATCCATATACCTATCTAAGTCCCACTCCTGACACTTGATTTTTAACTGCTGTTGTTTGCTGTAGTGTAGTGGTTATCATGTTTGCTTCCCAATTTGACCCTGGGAGGACCATGATTTCTGGGGCAGAGCAGTACACTGATGACACCCTTGACCCAGATTCAATTCTACTTCTGTAAGGAGTTCGCAGTCACAGGAAGAATGCACAAATTTCCCCCCATATTCCAAAGGCTTGTGGGTTAGAAGGTTAATTGGTCACAGGTGAATTGGGCGGTGACAGCTTGTTGGGCTGGAAGGGCCTGTTACCATGCCGTATCTTTAAAAATAAATGAATGCTGTTACCACACCTGCCTCAACCATTTCCTCTGGCAGCTCATTCCATTTACTGACTACTACCCATCAAGTTCCTATCAAATCTCTCCCCTCTTACCTTCATCCTTCCTAGTTTTTGATCCTCCAACCTTGGAGGAAAATAAATGTGACCACATTGACTCTGTGCCCCCCACCCCCAGGACTTTATACAAATCTGTAAATTTATTCGTCATTCTCTTACAATGCAGTGGGGAATAAAGCTAACCTGCTCAAGCTGTTTTCATCATCCAGTCCCTCGAGCCCCAGCAACATCCTCAAATCCCCTCTGCACTCCTTCCAGCTTAATGGTATCCTTTCTATAGCAAAGTGACAAAAACGGAGCACAGTATTACAGATGCAGTCTCACCAGTATATTGAGCAACTGCAGCATAACATGTTGCCTTCTATACTCAGTGCCCTGCCTGATGAATGCCATTGTGTTAAATATCTTATTCACTTGTCTACCTGTGATGCCACTGTTAAGGTACCATGAACTTGTACTCCTTAGACCCTGTTCTACAACACTCCCCAGGGTCCTAATTTTGACTGAATGCCCTATCCTCATTTGTCTTCCCAAAGTGCAACACGGTGCACTTGTCCAAATTAAACTCCATTTGCCAATCCTCAGTGCCCTTACCCAACTGATCGAGATCCCTCTGTGCATCCCAATAACCATTTTCACTGTCAACACCACTGACTGTAGTGTCATCTGCAAACTCACTAACCTTTCCTTTTACATGCTTGTCCATGTTAGTGATATAGATAACAAATAGTCATGGGCCTCATGCTGACCTCTGGGGAATACTGCTTGTCAGTCCTTTTTTTCAAAAAAAAATTTACTTTGAACTCTCTTGCCTGAGTTTAGAGTTTCTCTATTGCTATTTAATTACATTTCTTACCAGTTGTAACCTGCATATTATTTATCTGCTTAATTTATTTTAATTAGCAAATTGAAAATGTTTTGGCATTCAACTGCCCATTTATTTTTCCATCAACTTTTCAACCCTTAACCTAGATATCTCTTCTCATGAGTAATCCTACAAGTGCCATGCTGTATGATTGATTGAGGTGCTTTCTTAATTTTTTTTTGTTGCATTTATTTGATTGCTAGTTTTGTTTGGTTGTCCTGAAGCGAATGCATCAATTCTCTAGCTCCAAGAAGAAAGCCTGTCAGCTTTCTCTTGGGAGTTAGAACATTCATCTACTTTCTTTTAAGGTATTTGCCCACTATTTCTAGTGTGTGTGTGTGTGTGTGTGTGTGTGTGTGCTTACCTTCTTCTTTGGAAATATTAGTGGGAATGTGATATTTTTTCCCCCACAGGTTTGTGTGTGACACCCAGAAGGAACTTGATGAGCTCCTGAATTGCTTCCATCAGCAAGGAGTCAGAGAAAGTGCCCTGAAAGAGCGACTTCAGAAAAAGTAAGTCCTCTTTTAAAACTTCCATGTAACCTGTTTTACAATTTTTTTTAAAACGGTCTCTATTTCCTCTTAATTTATATTTTGTGAACTTCATCTTTATTTTTCTTTGTACTGAATGGGCTTTCTGATTGGTCTGAGGCTTTAAGTGCTACTGGTTAGTTATCTTTGGACAGGTAATAAAGTTCAAATCAGGATGTGGAAACTTTTTGTAATGAACATCACTGTTAACCTTCCTGAAGAACATCACTGTTAACCTTCCTGAAGAACAGGCCTGTTGAAATACATTTTTGTTCATGACTAGCTTAATTCTTCCCCAAACAATACCTGCTGCCCTTGGTCCATGTCTCATATGCAATGCTTTTCCTTACTTTATACTCCAGTATCAACATCACTTTAGCCCTCCTAACGGTAAGTGGCTATTATTAGCTGTGTCCATTCCTGTCTTAACTTATTTAACTAAGTGATTGGAAAGTTTTAGTTCATTTCTCCACCTAGGTTCTTATTTGAATACTTTAACCAATTTTAGCACCTTAGTGTACTTTCTGGATGTTACATGACTGGACAGAGACAGAAAACTAGGGTTTTCCTGTTCTGTGAGGTACAGCAGTGTACTCATTGTACTTGCTAGTTTGCCAGACTGGCTTCCACACATTGAAAAGCAGATTTATGCTTTAACTTACTGGGATCTTGCTATGGCTACTGAACACTAGGTTGTGATTTGTTGAATTTGAAGGTTTTTGCTTGTGAATGGTATGTGCTTCTGTCCTCAAGTAATCTTGTTTTACTAATTGGCCACATTGTTAAGATGCTGCTCTACATTATGTGTAGTAAATTTTGAGCAGTGTAATGTTGATTCAGTTCTTTTGAGTTATTTTTGTTTGAATTCAAGGTCGCCCCTCTTTCCCCCTGTGATTTATTGATAAGCTCTGTTCAAATTCAAATAATTAAATATGACGGAGTGTGATGCAAGACAACTGAATGAATCTGCACAGTGTGAGTGGGCAGGCTCAATTCCATGGAAGTATATTCGTATCTGATTAAGTTTAAGGTGGAAGCTCTCTTCTGTTAGAATGATTAATGCAGCATTTTTGTTTTTCATAAATTTATTTAAAAGTCATTTCCAATATTACAAAGAAGTTTAAATAGTTTTTAAAAAAAAAAGAATGTGAGATTTGTGTACGTAGAATCATAGTATTTCAGTATGGAATCTGGACCTTAGTCATAACTGGTCTATATCAACCAGGATGCCCATCTAAGCTAGTCTCATTTGCCTGTGTTTACTTCTATCCCTCTATACCTTTCTTAACAATGTACCTGCCCAGTGTCTGATACCATAAAACATTTTTAAGCTACTGAGTTTTTTTTAAATGAGTCATTGTGATCTGGAGAAGGTCTAATAAGCTGCCCCAAAGTAATGTGATATATATCATTAACAAGGATTCTTTTTAGGCTTGAATGATATTTGTTAGAGAATACATATTAGAGGTCTTAGGAGTCACTAATTAGTAAGGAGGAGCATCCATCATCTGCAAAGGGAAATAGACAGATTAATCATGGGCAATAAACTGTTGGATGCAAAATAAAGTGGGGGGGAAAGGAGGTAATTCAATGAGCATAGCGAATAAAATTTTACATGGTTGGAGCTAGGGAGTCAAGAAATGTAACCACTTAACATGCAGATGCAATTAAGGTGCAACTCCATGCTCCATCATAGTATGAAGATGGTTGCCTGCTTTGAAAGAGGTGCTGTTTTAGTTTATTGATATAATTGATGATGCATGTTGCAATCTTTAAAAAGTAACTTCTTTTTATAGATACCATGATATTCTTCATTCACTCCACTATGCCCGGAAACCAAACCTTGGTCTAAAGTCCTGTGACGGCCATCAGGAACTCCTCAACTATCTCCGAACAGACCTCATTGAGGTGGCAACCCGACTGCAAAAGGGAGGGTTGGGATACATGGACAAATGTGATGAATTTGAGGAGAGGGTAAGTAAACACATGAACGCTAGTGTACTCAGCAAGTGATGTTTGTATGACCGGTAGCTGTTGTACATAGATGCTATCACAGTATTCGTGATCAATCATTCAACTGTTTTGACAAAGTAAGCTAGTTATTTGTCTAGTTTAATATTAAAGTAAATGTTTTCTTAGCTTTACCCTTGTTGGTAAAAAGAGATTGGTCTTAACCCAGGAAAATACAGACATTCAGAACCATGGATGTCTATTCCCACTCCTTGTAAAGAGTATTTCTTCTGGCTTGAAATTAACATTTTGCCTTTCTTTTTAAAAGTGAGATTATGAACTCTTCTTAATCTTGTCATTCTTTTTCTTCTCCAACAATGATAACATGGACTGATAGCTCCCTTCTGTGTTATTAGTTTCTATAATATATTCTTAGCCAAGAAAGGTGCCTTCAAAGAGTCTGCCCTTTGTGGAGCAGCAGTCCTTTTCTCTGTTACTTCGTTAGTTCTCTTCGTGGTGATAGTTTATTTTCTCCAACCCAAATTGTTCTTGTGCTGAGCTTCCAGTCTGGTATGTATTATCAGTAACAGCTGTTCATTTAGCTGATGGCTGCCTTGTACTCGGAGTGTAAAAGTTTTGCACTACTTTGAATTAATTTTCTTCAGGACTCCACTTCCAAATCAGCCTGATTATGTAATAATATTAAGTAATATTAAGTATTAATATTAAGTATTTGCACTCAACCAGCCATGTTATAATGGACATGAATTAATCCGTTGTCCAATTTGAGCATAATTTCATTAAACCAGATGTCATTTATGGAGAAAATCAAGATTGTGGAGTAAGGGTGCCTGCTGAGATTGTCAATGGAACAGAGGTGGTCAAGAAAAATGTGTGTTTTTTCTAAAAAAACATTCTCAGATTAAGTTCATCATTAAGACGAAAGGGGTTTAAGCATATTATATGCACAGAGTGTGGTTAGTTGACTGATAAATTTGGCTAAATTTTACTCGGAGAGGCACTTCTGATGGCAAAGATTGGACCAAACTAACTTAATGTAAAGGAGGAAAATAAAAAAAAAACTGCAGATTCTCAATCTGAAATAGAAAAACAGAAAATGCTGGAAACACTCAGCATCTGTGATCTGGAATGTTAGAGTTAATATCTAGACTCTTTCTTTTCTCTATTCCTTTAAAGGGTCTTCATCCTGAAACATTCACTCTTTTCTCTTTTTGGAATTATCTGATTTTTGTGAATTATATCCCCAAATAAATCATTGGGAATTGGAGCATTATAGTCTTGTTTAGATGTCCAAAACTAGGGAAGCACCATCTTTGGCATTGCAAATTTGCAGTTTATCCAACATCATTTGGCCTTCCAACCCACATATTTACACTGCTTAAATCCTTTGTTTTGTCTCCCTTCAAACAATTTCTAAGCTGTGGAGAAACAGTGAGACAACTGTCAAAAGTACAGAATCAACAGAAAATCAAAGTTGCTTGAATTTCCAGCATCTGCGGAATTCCTGTTGTTATCAACAGAAAGTGTTGGAATTCTTAGTAGATTAGGCAGCATCTTTCAAGACTGAAGCAAGTTAATATTTTTTTGATGATATTTGAAAGATCATTGTCCTGAAACAGGACTTTTTTTTTCTTTTTGCAGATGCTGCCTCACCTGAGTAGTTAACACATTTTGAATTTTTAATTTTGGATTCTAGTGGAATACTTTACATTTGTAGGAATAAGATAAAGCTAGGATCAAATATCCCCATATCAGAGCAATCTGCTGTATGTGGTGCAGTATTTTTATGAAATTGGTAATAAGAATGCAGGTAGTGATTAACCAATGTGGAATATTCACTGTTACTGAACTATGGTTTTTGGGTGTATAGGGAAGGAAAGGAAAGAAAGTGTCTTAAAATGCTGCTGTATGCACAGTAAGGAAACACATTGTGACCAGTTACAGTTATGACTTGTTTCAAAGAGCAGCACGATTTATAACCATTTCTGAAGTTCAGTCAGGTGACTGCTGAGAAACTGGGAGCTCGAGTAGGTGGCATCCATTGAGGACCAGTTATTAAATCAGAACACTTCTTGCTTTTATTTCTAACCTTTGTGCCAATCTACATGGATAGCAGTTCCAGACTTGCTTTGATTCTCTACTCTTAAGTGTGACACATATGTTTGCCATCAAGTGTATTTGCATGATATGAAATTGAAGTTTGTGCTGCTTGAGCAAGTAGCCAATCAAGAGCTAAGTTGAGATGAAAATAATTTCATTGTATCGCTTCCTGGTTTGCTAGGTGCGATCGATGGATGATCTGAAGGATTTGGGAGAGTGCGTAATCACACTTCAGGAGTGTATAATAAAGAAATTTCTCCAAGGTTTCATGGCTCCCAAGCAAAAAAAGAAAGCAGGCGAGGAAGTAAAAGTGGAGGAAGTGGATGAGGAAAAGAAAATGGCTGAAGAAGCTAAGGTAAGTTGTGAAATTTCACTCTGGAGCACAGTTAATGCAAACATCACCTCAGGTATTCTGCTTACTGTGAAGACTAACAATTGATGATATGCCATATCCAGCGTTCTATTCCACTGACTTAGTCTTAATTAATAGCTTTGTCTTTTGCTTTCTGACTGCTATATTTTAAACATTACTTCCAAAATACTTCGTATTATCACCTCTATCTCTTCCTTTGAGGCATTCCTTAAAACCTACTCTTTTAGGCAAGCCAAAGAATCCTCCTTTTATACAATATCAATTTTTCTTTGGTTATGCTTTTGCAAAGCTCATTTGCACAGAAAATGGCATTGAAGATGCAAGCTAATTTTGAAATTTTCTTTTGAGATTGGGGCATTGATAACGGTCACTATTTATTGCCTATCCCGAATTATTCTTAAGAGATTGGTGGTGAGCTTCTGCCATAAGGTGCTCAAGTCCTGTTAAAGGTATATACTTGGGTAGGAAGTTTCTGGATTTGGACTCAGTAACCAGTGATGTTATTCTGGATAAGGATGGTGCCGGACTGGGAGGGGAGCTTGCACAGTTTGTTGTTTCCTCACAACGACAGCATTTGGGCTTCATAATAGATATCTCTGAGAAATGTGGTCAGAATAGCCTGTATGAGAAACGACTGTAGATAATATGGATGCTAAACACTGCAGCCATTGTGCACTTGCAGTAGAGGGAGTGAATGTTTAGCCTGGTTGATATAGTGCAAAATTGGTTTGTACTGGGTGTTGATGAACTTCTTGAGAGCTGTTTGAATCGTATTTGAGGCAGGTGGAGAGTTTTGCATCATGGTACTGATTTGGCAGAATTGGTTTGGGGATTTGAGAGGTATACTATTGGCTATAGAATACCCAGCTGATCATCTATTCTTCTAGTAGTTTATTAATGTGGCTGGTCCATTTGAGTTGGTTTTAATATAATCAGCTAGTCCCAATCTTGAAATGCAGAGTGAGAGGATGTGTTTGACAGGGTGTTGTTAGCAAACTTTAATCAAAGATTAAATTGCATTGTATCTAATATTCTTGATCTACCTCATCATCTCAAATTGTTCCCATTACTACTATTTCACCTTCATTTCAAAATGCTTCCTTCATTTTAAGAATTAAAACTTTTTCTTTTGTTCAAAGAGCAATTCAAAATGTCATACTCTCCATCAAGTTGCTGGAACCCTAACGAAAGTACTCATTTTGTGTTCTCTATTGCTTATTTATTATTATTATGGGTTTTTTTCCTTTTCGTATTTGAACAGTGTTGTCTTGCACATTAATTTTTTCTGTCTTGTGTGGTTTTTCATTGATTCTATTGTTTCTTTGTGTTTAACATTTGACATTTGACAAGGTTCCACACGGTAGGCTTATTCAGAAAGTTAGAAGACATGGGATCCAGGGAAGTTTGGCCAGGTGGTTTCAGAATTGGCTTGCCTGCAGAAGGCAGAGGGTGGTGGTGGAGGGAGTACATTCAGATTGGAGGATTGTGACTAGTGGTGTCCCACAAGGATCTGTTCTGGGACCTCTACTTTTCGTGATTTTTATTAACGACCTGGATGTGGGGGTAGAAGGGTGGGTTGGCAAGTTTGCAGACGACACAAAGGTTAGTGGTGTTATAGATAGTGTAGAGGATTGTCGAAGATTGCAGAGAGACATTGATAGGATGCAGAAGTGGGCTGAGAAGTGGCAGATGGAGTTCAACCCGGAGAAGTGTGAGGTGGTACACTTTGGAAGGACAAATTCCAAGGCAGAGTACAAAGTAAATGGCAGGATACTTGGTAGTGTGGAGGAGCAGAGGGATCTCGGGGTACATGTCCACAGATCCCTGAAAGTTGCCTCACAGGTGGATAGGGTAGTTAAGAAAGCTTATGGGGTGTTAGCTTTCATAAGTTGAGGGATAGAGTTTAAGAGTCGCGATGTAATGATGCAGCTCTATAAAACTCTGGTTAGGCCACACTTGGAGTATTGTGTCCAGTTCTGGTCACCTCACCATAGGAAGGATGTGGAAGCATTGGAAAGGGTACAGAGGAGATTTACCAGGATGCTGCCTGGTTTAGAAAGTATGCATTATGATCAGAGATTAAGGGAGCTAGGGCTTTACTCTTTGGAGAGAAGGAGGATGAGAGGAGACATGATTGAGGTGTACAAGATAAGAGGAATAGATAGAGTGGACAGCCAGTGCCTCTTCCCCAGGTCACCACTGCTCAATACAAGAGGACATGGCTTTAAGGTAAGGGGTGGGAAGTTCAAGGGGGATATTAGAGGAAGGTTTTTTACTCAGAGAGTGGTTGGTGCGTGGAATGCACTGCCTGAGTCAGCGGTGGAGGCAGATACACTAGTGAAGTTTAAGAGACTACTAGACAGGTATATGGAGGAATCTAAGGTGGGGGCTTATATGGGAGGCAGGGTTTGAGGGTCGGCACAACATTGTGGGCCGAAGGGCCTGTACTGTGCTGTACTATTCTATGTTCTATGTTAATATGAAAGCCTGCAAGACATTGAATTCAGGGTAGTATGTGGTGAAATATATGGACTTGGATATAAATTTATTTTGAACTTTGCTCACTATTAATTACCTCTAAGGTGGACTGATGGGGCAGACAACGTTACCAATTCGGCACATTTCTGTTGTACTGGAGCTGCACCGCAGCATATGGATATGGCCAGCAGGGGTCAATATTAGTTTAACAAAAGAGCATCATTCACTTGGTGTCTATCTTTCTGAGGCATTTCTATTCTTATCAGTTATCTCTAAATCCTCAAAACTAATGTAAGGTTTTCTCTCAAATTGACATAAATTGTACATTTAGACAGAGACGGAACACAGAGATTTCTACTCCATGTATATGAAGAATGTAAGTAATAAAGTCAATTTGATGTAGTAAGCTGGTAGGTAGAGTGGATGAGCACTGCTTCGTATGATTGTGTAGAACCTTTTTGCACTCCTAATGTGTGGACTTCGTGCCCTTAATATTATCCTGAATGCAAATTTTTCACTTTGAGCAGTCTTGGGCCAGGGATTCTCAAGAATCAGTGGGGTTGGTGAAATTTTCTAAGTCTGTAAGCATATTCTTGAGTCTTTTTTTTTCCCCTCCTTCAGCTTGGTATCTTTTTGAGAGTCTGATGTCAGACATCCGAGTAACTTTGCCTTTGAATCCAGCTTGATATAATGAGATCCTCACTGCTAGGGGCAGTGACAACACCAATGTGGGTAAATTTGGAGAGTTTAGTAAAGAGTGGATGATAGAATTGTTTCAGTGCCTTGAGGTGCCTGATGTAGCTGGACCAGGATTTAGGAGCCACTGCTTGTCACAGGTGCATAAGGAAGTCTGAAAAAGTATAGGAATAGAACACAATTGTGCTGACATCCAAAATTATTCCCTTTGTTTTGACTAATGTCTGTTGGTTAGATTGAGTGTCTAATAAATTTTAACATTGACAATTCAACCTTGATAATGGGAACATTCAACCAACAATAATTCGGGTCAGAATTAGTAGTCACTTGGATAGGTATGAAATAATCAGAGAAAATATAGGTTCATCACAGGTCATTTGTACATCAGTAGTTTTCTGATGAAACTGGAGAGGTTTGATTAATATACAGTATATGAACTTCCAAATATTATTTCATAAATTGTCATATAATAAACTTGTCAAGATTAAAGGCTGGAACCAAAGGTGTTTTAGAGAGGATAGAGAATTGGCTAAGTAACAGGATAAAGTTGGAGCTCAGACTTGTTTTCCAAATGTGCAGATAACACAAATGGTGGAAGCAGTGACCACAGGTGGAATGGATGGGTGGAGGACTGCGAAAATCTAACGCTGGGAAATGTGAAGATATTGTTTGGTAGAAAGAATGAGTTGAGCCAATATAACACATTTCCGATAAAAGGCACTTTCCATCCCTATGGATTGGACACTTATTTCCAATAATTTCAGATTTAAAAAAAGCCTCTCCAGTTTGTTTCAGAAGCGGCCAGTTCTGTTGAAAGGGTGACAATTGGTAATATAACCTGTTTTTTTTTGCTCCATCAACGTTTCTTGATCTGCTGGGTATTTCCTATATTCTCTTATTTCATGCTTGCAGCAACTGCAGTTTTCTGTATCTAATATTTGCAATGCATTTTTTATTTCCTCTGTCCTCGTATATCTTCAATTTGCATCTTGTACCAACATCACCTGAAGAACTGCATTTTGACCAGAACCGCCACTTGCATCATTTAGTTTCTCTTGGTCTGTTCCCTATCAAATATTTGTTCACTCCAGCCCTCCCCTTCCCTGCAGATTAAAACATGCTTGTCTTCCAACCTTAGGTTGTTGTAATGAAATGTCATCCACTTGAAATGCTAATTATTTCTCCACATAGATGTTGTCTGACCTCGTTTTATGTGCTTGTTTCATATTTCCAGCATTTGTTGCTTTTCTCTTTGCTTTGAACTTTGGGAGTTTACATGGATAGCTTGACGAAAATGGTATGTCAAGTTGAGAAAGTTCTTCAAAAAAAAACAGATTTTGACCTCTATAAAGGAGTCTGAGTACAAGAGCAGGAAAGTCACAATAAGCCTTTATAGTTGCTCCCATGTTACAAATGCCAGACTTAGGACATCTGTATTTGCAGCCAAACTCCCAAAATGTTGTTGACTTCAAAAGCATCTGTTCTTGTGAATGACAAAGCTAGTTTCTCTCTCTATTGTATCCATTATTCTTATTAGTCAGCGGCTTTTAATGGCATTTATATTTGTTTTTTACAAAAATGTGTGTCTTATCAAACTTTGTCTATTTTCCAATTTATGAACAAAATCAATGTGTGGACATTAGTAAAATGAACCTGTTCATTGCCAGGGGTGGCCTGCGTCGAACCAGACTGATGTGGGAGGAAAGGAAAAAGACTGGTGTGTCTCTGGTTGAGATTTTCACTGGCCTTAAATGAGGTCACAGATGACTGAAAGCTGGCAAATGTGGTTTTCCTTTTCAAGAGGGCAGCAAAGAAAAGCCTGCAATCTATAGACCTATGAGCGTAACTTCAGTAGTAGGGAAGTTATTAGAGAATATTCTGAGAGACAGGATTATTGATCAGAGGTGGCCAGCTGGCTTTGTCAAGGAAAAATCTTGTCTGGCCAATCTAGTTGATTTTGTCTTTGAGGAAATAATGAAGTGTATTGATGACGATAATAGAATAGATACAGTCTTCAGTAAAGGTTTTGTCAAAGTCCCACATGTAACTGACCAAAAAGGTTAGGGCCCTTGGAATCCAAGGCAAGCTGGCAAATTTGATCCAAAATTGGCTTGGAAATAGGTGACAAGTGGGTTATAGTAGAAGGCTTTGTTTATGATTGGATGCCAGGTATTGGTGGTATTCCATAGGGATCAGTACTGGGACCTTCAGTGTTCCTAATACACCTGAATGATTTGGATGTGAATATAAGGAGGCATAATCATAAGTTTGTGGACGTGTACTCTTGGGTAATAGAGTGTGAATGACTTGTTAGTGTAATGGACTAAGAAAATGCAGATGGAGTTTAATGCTGACTAATGTAAGGTAAGGTATCCTGGGAGTACTAATGAAGCTAGGACATTCACTCTCAATGAGAAGACCCCAGAGAATATTGAAGAATAGAGGGACCTTCATATGCAAGCTAGATATCCTTGAAGTTGGCAGTGCAGGTAGCTAATATGGTAAGGGATAAAAGATTTGAGGAGGGCCTTTTTCACCCTGAGTGCCTGGAATGCACTGTTGGAGAGAGTGGTGGAAGCAAAAGTAACTGACTGCATGAAATGACTGTCTAGCCAAACACTTGAATCATCTCAGCATAGGTCAGAGGATGGAAGTTTGGGACTAACTACAGATAGGTGCCCACTGGTTGATGTAGATATGGTAGGTTGAATGGCCTTTTTCATCCGTATGACTCTGACTTGACATTCTTTAAGCCATGGTTAGAATATCATGTCTAGTAAAGAGATTGGCTAAAGTTATTTTAATTAATATCTTTAAAAATTGTCCTTGTTCTTCAAAGAACGTGGTTTCCCTTCACCACGATACTGCCCTCACCCACATCTTCTTCATTTCCTCACCTCATTTTCTTACCATCATAATGGATAGAGTAGCTCTTGTCCTCACCTACAACCTATGCGCCTTCACGTCCCTTCACCTACCACCTATCGCCTTCTCTGCAACTTCCACCATCTTCAATGTGATCACGCCACCAGATACATCTTTACCTTCTTCCCCCACTCCCACTGTCCGCTTCCTGCAGAGATTGCTCCCTCCTTGATTCCCTTGTCCATTCATCCCTCCCTAATAACCACTTTCCTGTCACTTATCCCTGCAGGCAAAGATGTGCCTACCCATTCACCTGTTCCCTCATCTCCATTCTTTCTAGGTGAAGCAACAGTTCCCCACAGATTTGCAGGTGTCATCCACTGTATCTGGTACCTCAGTGCAGCCTACTCTATATTGGTAAGCCCCAACGTTGATTGGGAGCCTGCTTTGCCAAGCACTTTCGCTTCATCTGCAGAAGGCAGGATTTCCCGGTGGTCAACCATTTTAATTCCGATTCCAACATATTGGTCCTTGGCCTACTCTACTGCCACGATGAGGCCAGTGTTAGGTTGGAGGAGCGAAACCTCCTATTCCATTGAGGTAGTCTCCAACCCAATGGCATGAATGTTGATTTATCTAACTTCTTCCCCTCCCACTTCCCTCTTCTTCCATTCTCCACTCTGCCTCCCCTCTTACCACTTTTCTTTCCTCTGACTCACCTTATTCTGACCGTTTTCCCCCTTCATTTCCAGTCCTGATGAAGTGCTTCGGCCTGAAATATCGACTTGTTTATTCATTTCTATAGGTGCTGCCTGACCTGAGTTCCTCCAGCCTTTTGTACGTGTTACTCTGGATTTCCAGCATGTGCAGAATCTCTTGTTTATTATTTGCTAAGATTATTCCAGGAATGTAGGAGTTTGGTCACGTTGAATAGACTATTGAAGCAGGGATTGCTCTTCCTGTGGCAGGGGAGGTTGCAGGGACATCTGATAAAATAGATTAACATCTTGAAGGATGTAGAAAGCTCTTCCAGGAGGAACAGAGAATCAAAACAATTTCTGATCAGCCTCACTCTTTCTGCTGCCCTCCACCACCCCTTCTATATTTCTACTCTTGACCAGCTAAGATTAAATAGCATTTGTCAATCTTTTGGATAGTACCCGCAGGATTTTTGTCCTTGAGTCGGTCTTTGTATCCCCTTCAGGTTCAAGTTTAATGGTCATTCAACCATACTTGAATGCCCATGAACACAGCCAAACAAAGCAGGGTTACTCTGGGGCCAGAGTGTAAGTACAGTACCAACAGTCATATGCAGCGCAAGGCACATATAAGATATCAGTAAGTTAATCACAGGTATATTTGCTCTTTGTTCTTTCCACTGTTCCTCTTATTGGCAATGCACACTAGTTTTCTGTCTTTTCTGGATCTAACGAAAGATCATTGGTCTGAAAAGTAAAAGTGGTTGATTTGTCTTTCCACAGTGCTACATGACTTGCTGAATATCACCAGCATTTTCCTTCTTCAGTTCAATAACATTCTGCATAGAGCCTCAGTTACTACTGATTTCGTAGGAAGCAAGTCCATGAGAAATGTGATCATTGCAATATGGGCATTGACAGTTGCTGTCCCTCTGCAGGCAGTAATGAATGTCTAGGCTCCTGAATGCACCACAGTGGAAGCTGAAAGCTGAGGTACCAGCTTGTCTAGTGATAAAAAGGATAGGTTGTAAACTGAATCAAGTTATTTTAAGAATTCTGTTGCATTTTAAAATACAGATGATGGGAAGTCATTTCAAAGTTACTTTAACTATTTCCCTATTGTTTTATCCCCTTCAACTACTAATGCATTGCTAGGTTAATTGGGGTAATTTTAGGGGATTTTAAACTATACTTTATACTTTATTGTCACCAAACAATTGATACTAGAGCGTACAATCATCACAGCGATATTTGATTCTGCTCTTCGTGCTCTCTGGAGTACAAATCAATAGTAAATATTAAAAATTTAAATTATAAATCATAAATAGAAAAAGGAAAGTAAGGTAGTGCAAAAAAAAAACCGAGAGGTAGGTCCGGATATTTGGAGGGTACAGCCTAGATCCAGGTCAGGATCCGTTCAGCAGTCTTATCACAGTTGGAAAGAAGCTGTTCCCAAATCTGGCCGTACGAGTTTTCAAGCTCCTGAGCCTTCTCCCAGAGGGAAGAGGGACGAAAAGTGTGTTGGCTGGGTGGGTCGTGTCCTTGATTATCCTGGCAGCACTGTTCCGACAGCGTGTGATGTAAAGTGAGGCCAAGAATGGAAGATTGGTTTGTGTGATGTGCTGGGCTGTGTTCGCGATCTTCTGCAGCTTCTTCCGGTCTTGGACAGGACAGCTTCCATACCAGGTTGTGATGCACCCTAGAAGAATGCTTTCTACGGCGCATCTGTAAAAATTAGTGAGGGTGTTAGGGGACAGGCCAAATTTCCTTAGCTTCCTCAGAAAGTAAAGGCACTGGTGGGGCCTTCTTGGCAGTGGACTCTGCTTGGTTGAACCAAGTCAGGTCATTTGTGATTAACTAGCTGATTTGATTGGGCACCTTAACCAATTTCCATTTGATTCTTGAAATTCCATCTATAGGTTGAAATATCTTTTTAAAGTGACTGTTCTTAATGAGTGAGCCTGGTCACTGTAAGCAGCTTGATTGCAAAGGCATTGTCACTCTTCTGGAGCCAGTGAAATGAAGTTTGGAATCTTTTTACCTTGACTCTCCCCAGGCCAGGGATTTTAAAGTGATATGTAATTACCAACTGTTATCAGGACTGAGATCAAGTAATGCAGGATAGGCCCGGGATTGTCCCTGGGAACTAGTAGTCTGCTGCATTTCAGTTAGTGGCACTCAATTGAATCATTTGATGTTGTCAACCTACAATCAAACTCCAGAAGGTTTTGTTTTAATGTATACCAGGTATTGCTAGATAATTATTTTATTTGTGGGTGAAATTCAGTGATTAATCCATTTGTATTTGGGTCATTGAACTTCAAAAAGCAAATAAAAATTGAGCGTAAAATTGATACTGTTTGGCATTACAAAGTTGTAATCTAATTCTAGCATTCTTTAAATCCAGGCAAATTTTAATGCCTTCTGGACCCTTCAATTATTTCACAGCTTTGTAATTACTTCCATGTCTGCATTTTCCATACAAAGCACACTGCATTACCTTTGCACCTAGTTGAGGTATTGTGTGGGTGTGGGTGCAGCTGCTCACCTGCTGTTGAATGACAAAACAAACTGTTTTGCCTGTTGAATGGCAGTTCTGTGTGACTGCTCACTGTAATATGAGAAAAATAGGTTCTTAAAATAAGTTGTTGCTTTGTTCAAAATTGGCCATAGCAATTTAATTTTGCAAAGGATTACTGTGTTCCAGAGTGAAAATATTTCTCAGAATTGAAGTTGAAATTAGATTGCCACTGATTACTTTGTCTATTTACGTTTTGCTTTTATAGTCACTGAGCGTAGAAAATATTTGTCTCCTTAGTAACCACATGCTCTGAGGTGTGCACACTTTTGTCTGTATCTGTTAAAATCGAGATCTATTGCATCCATTCTAATTCATGTTTTCATTGGCTGTCAAAACTTAACTGCTGTCTTTTTTAAGAATTAAATAGTAGCACCATAAAAGGATTGTGGTAATTTACCTGTAGATAAAGCATCCTTGAAAATTCGGTTTAGCCAAGGTGAGAGAATATCAGAAAAGAACTTTAAAAATTCTACTTTGTAACCATCCGGACCAGATGCTTTACCAGAATTCATAGAAAAGATAGCATTTTTAATTTCACCTTCAGTAATGGGAGATTCTACTACTAAACATTCATTGAATGATAATTTTGGGGAATCAATTTCCTTAAAAATTTGTGCATTATAGTAGAGTCAGCAGGATATTCTGATTGATATAGTGAAGTGTAAAACTCTTGAAAGGATTTGTTTATCTCAGCATGGTCAACTGAGATGGTCATCTATCTTCTTTTATACTTGTTTCAAGCATTACCAATTTTTATTTCTAAATCCTTTTTTGATACCTTGGATTCTAAAATTTCTTCATACATATGGCAAAATAAAAATCCTAGATTAAGTAAAAAAATATTTACAGAAGTCTAAAAAGGATGGTGGTTTGGCACTACCGAATTTTAGATTTTACTATTGGGCAATTAATATTCGATATTTAATATTTTGGACACAAGATTTAGATATAACCTAATGCCCACGATGGGTAAACCTGGAATGTAAATCTGTGCAAGGGTTTTCTCTGACTTCCATTTTAGGGACTTCTCTTCCATTTGTCCTTTCTAAATTAAATAAACAAATGATTAATCCAATAATTAAACATACATTAAGAATATGGTTTCAATTTCGTAAATTTTTGGTTTGAACCAATTTATTTTATCGAGTCTGATTGTATCTAACTTTTTCTTTCAACCATCCCTTATAGTCCAAGCTTTTGTGGTATGGAAAATGAAGCGTATATTAAGTTATCAGGATTTATTTTTGGATAGCTGTTTTATGTCTTTTGAACAGTTATCTAATAAATATAATTTGCCTAAATCTCATTTTTTTTCAGATATTTACAAATCAGGAATTTTTAAAATACTAAGCTACCTATATTTCCAACTTCATATCCATTTGATATTATGGAAAAAATTATAGGTTTAAACCCTTATCAGAAGGGTTTATTAGCAATCATTTATGATTTGATTATGAAAATAAATTCAGGTTTATCTGATAAAATTAAGACTGAATGGGAAAGGGAACTTCAATTTCATATATCTGCAGAAAAATGGGAAAAGATCTTTCAATTAGTTAATCTGTTTTCTTTATGCGCTAAACATACATTGATATAATTTAAGGTGGTACATAGGGCTCACATGTCTAAAGATAAATTAGCTCGTTTCTATTCTTATATTAGCCCTATTTGTGAGAGGTGTCATTCCGAAGTTGCTTCTTTGACTCATGTTCTGGTCTTGTCCTCCTTTGGATAAATATTGGAAAGATATCTTCGATATTATTTCTACAGTTTTGCCTATTGATTTACAACCTCATCCCATTACTGCAATTTTTGGGTTACCGATGATTGAAGATAGTTACTTATTCCCCTCAGCCTGTCGGATGATTGCATTTCTTACATTAATGGCTAGAAGATCTATCTTATTGAATTAGAAAGAGGTCAATCCTACTACATTTCGATGGTTTTCTCAAACTATATCTTATTTAAATTTAGAGAAAATTAGAAATGGCATCTCTGATCCCTCAGTTAAATTTGAAGAAACATGGAGACCATTTATTCAACATTTTCATATGATGTAGTTTGACCTTTTTCTAATCCTATTTTTTTAACTAAAAATATACAGATAGAGGAGTGGAGTTAACGATATTAATGATGGTATCCGATGTGATATGTTAGCCCGACTTTGTTTTAGTTTAGTTATGCTTAGCATCATTAATGTTTTTTTTCTTTTCTAGTTTGGGGGTTTCTTTTTTTTAAGTTTTTTTTTCATTTATTCTTTACCATGTTCAATTGTATTTGGAGTTGGGGAGATTTAGCATACTTGTATGATTAGCAATTTGTATTTGCTAATGTTAGTTATCAATAATGTAATCCCATTCTCTATTTATTAATATTATTGTTTTGTTCATAATTTTAAAATTAATAGACTGGAAAAAGAAAATTTAACTGCTGAATTGTTTTAACCCTTTGGATGCTTAAAGCAAGTTTATTTCTTAAATGGTTTTTCTGCACTCTTTTGAATCATTGATATTTCAATTATTATTTCAATTATTCAATGATTTTTCAATTATTGATAATTAACAATCAACTATTTGGACTAGATACTTCAGTTTAGTGAACTGGAATAAGCTGAGCCTTGTAGTTTCAATTCAGTTCTGCTAACTGACCATTTAGCCCAGAAGTAGAAGTACAAAAATTGAACATGATTGGAATCTAAAGCTTCCTTGATGCCAATTTTGATGGCTTCTGAAAGGATCTGGCAGGTGTGGATTGAGGTGGTTTTTATTCTGGCAAAGGGTTGCTTGGTAAGTGGGAGATCTTCAAAAGTGAAATTTTGAGAGCATAGTGTTTTTATGTTCCAGTTAGAATATAAGGCAGGGCTAACTGGTTTAGGGAACCTTAGTTCTTGCAGGGTGTTGATGCCCTGGTTGAGAAAGAGGAGGTGCATTGCAAGGAACATGTAAGGTACTTGAGTATAAGAAATGCAAGAGAACACTTAAGAGGGATAACTGGAGGGCTTAAAGAAAACACAAGGTTGCTCTGGCAGACAAGGTGGAGGAGAATCTTAAGAGCTTCTACAGGTATACTAAGAGCAAAAAGATAGCAAGGGAGAAAATTTGTTTACTTGTTCAGCATGGTCATCTATGCATGGAGCTGAAAGAGATGGAGAGGTGCCAAAGAATTGGAGGATAGCTATTGTTTTTTAAAAAAGGCTCTGAGAATACGCTAGTGATTGCCTATCAGATCCTTTCTGATGCCATCAAAATTAGCATCAAGGAAGTAATGGATAGTTATTGCAGCATTTTCTAAGTTATATAAGTATTTAGATGAACAGGGTCTGATTAGAGATGGTCAACATAGCTTTGTGTGTCTGTTTTGAGGAAGTTATAAGAAAGTTGATGAAAGCAAGGTGGTTGATTTTGTCTGCATGTATTAAATCTTGACTGGTGAAGAAGTTTCAGGATGAGGTAGTAAATTGGATTAGACATTGGCTTTGTGGGAGAAGTCAAAGAGGGGTAGTAGATAGTTACCCCTCTGACTGGAGGCCTGTGGTGATGGATCCTTTGTTGTTTATCATCCATATCATTAAGAGAAGACAATGTGGTAAACTCAATCAGCAAATTTGCAGATGACACCAAGATTTTGGGGGGGGGGGAGGTATAGTGGACAGTAAGGAAAGCTACCAAACTTGCAGTGGGACCTAGATCAGCTGGAAAAATGGCAAATGGAATTTAATGCAGGCAAATGTGAGGTGTTGCACTTTGGGAGGAAAAATCAAGGTAGGAGATGCACAATGAGTGTTTGGGTGTTAAGAGTCGCATCACAAGTAAAAAGGGTCATAAAAGGTGCTTTTGTCACATTGGCCTTCTTAAAGTATTGAGTGCAAAAGATGGGATGTTATGTTGAAGTTGTATAAGATCTTTGTGAGGCAATATTTGGAGTATTATGTGCAGTTCTCGTATCCTATCTACAGGAATAATACTAGAAAGATTGAAACAGTACAGAAAAATTACAAGAATGTTTCTAGGACTTGAGGTCCTTAGCTATAGGGAAAGGTTGAATAGACTAGCAGTTTATTCCCTGGCACGTAGGAATGAGGGGAGATTTGATAGAGGTATACAAAATTATAAGGGTATAGATAGGGTAATTGCAAGTAGGCTTTTCCTGTTAAGATTGGGGTGCAATTAGAACTGGAAGTCTTGGGATAAGGGTAAAAGACGAAATGTTTGAGGAGGACATGAGGGGGATCTTCACTCAGGGTGGTGCAAGTGTGGAATGAGCTGCAGGCAGAAGTGGAGGTTCAATTTCAACCTTTAAGAGAAGTTTGGCCAAGTACATGGATGGGAGGGGTTTGGAGGGCAATGGTCAGGTGTGGGTCAATGGGACTAGGCAGAATGACAGTTTGGCACAGACTAGATGGCCAAATGACCTGCTTCTATGCTGTAGTGTTTTATGACTCTTAAGAAGAAACCCATATTAGAGCACCTGGTTGAGTATTGACCAATTAAGTTTGGTAACACTGGCTACAAAAATGAAATATTCTGCCAAGAGTTGAATGATGGTTCATTCTAACTCTTACTTGTTTCAGGTTTCAAATGGAAATAATTCCCAGAAGGAATAACTTTCGGTATGAAATATGTCTTTACATTTCCTAAAAACATCTATTTTTCTGAGGAACTGCATTGTATTAGCATTATAGTAACAAACTAGGAATTTAGCAGCCAATCTGAACAAAACTGCGTTTTCATTGAGGGTAGAACAAAAATAACGATGTGATGCCATATGTATTTAATTAAGCTGCTTAATTTCACATTGAGTGAACATGCAGAGTAGCAACTTGAAACAGTGTATCCAATCTCTGTGGAATGCAAAATGTTTCTTTTTAGGTTTAATGAAAGCTTTATTTTCAAATACAATGGATTTCGGTTAATTGGGGCAGCTGTTTACTTGGGAAACTGTTGCTTAATTGGGCAAGAGTCCATTGCTGAACAGCTTCTAACTAGCGTCAGTTGCATGTGTTTGTGTTCAAAAAGCAGTGATTTTTGTCACTGATAATTGGCGGGAAGTAAGACAATTCAGAACTGTTTTGCTTACCGTGGTATCAAGCATTTAGGCTTTGAGAAGCCAGAAATGGCTGGGAGAGCAAATTAAACCATTTCACTGCTTCAAGTTAGGAACTATATAAAGAATTTGAAGGTATGGGCAATCATCTTGAAAGTTAAGGTGAAAATGAAGATTTGAAGCATGCAATTGTCAAAAATTGTGTGAAGGTAGTCTATTATTTACACTAGGAGTCTGCACTGATTTTGTTCACTTACAGTCAAAACAAGGTGGTGGTATTGATTGGATCTGTTGAATACTATTAGAAACTAATACGCACTTTTATAGTACTGTAGTAGTACTTGTAGTGTTAAAATTTATTCTGCATTTCAGTTAAGTACATAATTTGTTAGTTAAATGGTAATTTGTCTTTTTTAAATACCTTTTTTAACTATTTCCATGAAACTTTGTCTAATTGAGACAACTGCTTAATTGGGTCAACATTTACTGGACCCATTGGGTCCTAGTTGACCAGAATCCACTGTATCCCTGACTGCCTGTGCATCTGCTTGCATACAGACGCTGTTTATAAAAATTCCTTGTTTTTTAATTGCTCTTCACTAACTTGCCTACAGGTTGCTTCTGCATTGGAGCTATGGAAAAGTGCTATCCGAGAGGCTCAGACCTTCTCTCGCATGCACGTGTTGCTGGGAATGCTGGATGCCTGTATAAAATGGGACATGTCAACTGAAAATGCTCGGTGTAAAGTATGCCGCAAGAAGGGTAAGTATTATAGTCATCAGCAAATTAATTATAGGAAGTCTTATGGAAGCACAACCGACTTTTACTGGGAATCTTCAAGTAATGAATAGATGTGCTCTGTAAATCAATTTATATTAAGAGGGGGAAACCTGGCTTCATAACTAACTGAAGCTTCTAACGTGAATATCACCTGTATTGTTTTGGTCTCAATGCTGATATTTCTCTTTGCAGGTCAGGAATTTTAAGAGGTTTATTCAGACTTTGATGCTAGTAATGTCACCTCACCTTCAGAATTTTCCGCAGGTGACCCTCCCTGTTCTTCTGCTCATGCACACTTCAGGACAACTATTATATTGCCTGTTCCCATCCTGTTTTACAAAATGCTGCTCTGGTATTAAATTCTGTCCGCTGCTTGTTTGTTTACTTTATCTCGTTCTCTATTTCTTGATGTGCATAATTGGTAACATCCTTGTTTATTTGCCTCCACTCCAAGTTTGGTATTATTGGGCTTGTCCTGGAAAACAATATCACTATTTGCCACACACATCAAAGTTGCTGGTGAACACAGCAGGCCAGGCAGCATCTCTAGGAAGAGGTACAGTCGATGTTTAAGGCCAAGACCCTTCCAATTACCATAACTACTGTAGCCACTAGTTTTTCAGGTGACCGTTTATTCATTTAGCCCTCTCCTTGATGTGCCTGTTTTATTATTTCCGACCTTTTGCCTTTTATCACTCTTACATCCAGTAACCAGCCCCACATACAAGTCCTGTCCAGTACAAGCAGTCCCTTTTACTTGCTTTTGGAGAAAGTTTACTGTACAGTGCTCTACTGTATTGATGGTTCCTTATAATGAATAGCCAAATTATTTCAAAATAGTCTTCAGGAATGTCAAGCAAAAATTAATTATTCAGTATATTTACAAGTTTCAAAAGCATAGCTCTATTTAGTCTTCTATTTCAAAAAATAAATCTTGCTCTGAAAGTCTGTGGTCTGTAAAATCAGATTTTTTTTTTCTCCTCAGGTGAAGATGACAAGCTGATTCTATGTGATGAATGTAACAAGGCTTTCCACTTGTTCTGTCTGAGGCCAGCCCTTTATGTAATACCAGATGGAGAATGGCTCTGTCCGGCTTGTCAGCCAGCCACAGCCAGGCGTGGCACACGAGATAGGTAACCTTACAGCCAGCTTACTGCAGCATTGTCTGTTGTCTTCTCATCCTCTGCAGATTTATTTCCACATAAATCCTCACATAGCTATTGAAATGGATTCCAGCAGGTATAGCAATAGGTTTCATAGAAGTAATTAGCCTACACTTTTCACTGCCTTGATTTGACTTCATAAATAATCAATATTTGGCAGATTTTTGCCCTGACATTGAATGATTTTCATCTTGGTCTACTCTTATGTTGTCTGTCCTTTTTTTTTAAAAAAAGGATGACTTCTAATGTCCATTGTTCTACTCTTCTGTTGACTTTTCCCCCTTCTGACCTTGGTGCAAAGTTGTGAATTGAGTTCCAGACTCATATTCAACAAGAAGTTTGAGTTTGCTCTTTTTTGAAAACACAGGTGCTAGTGTACTAAAACTGCTTGTCAGTCAATATAGAAATTAGTGGCATGAGTACTGAGTGGAGCTGGTGTCTCTGTCACTGTTTTAAATTTTATTTTTGCTTGTAATTAGTGTTTTTGCAAAATATCAATAAGCCAGTTGTTTTACTTAAAGTAGAACTTTTATATCAATTTAGAGTATAGAACATTGACCATTACAGCACAGTACAGGGCCTTTGGCCCACAGTGTTGTGCCGACCTTTTAAGCAACTTTAAGATCAATCTTAACCTTTCCCTCCTGCGTACCCCTCCATTTTTCTATCATCCATGTGCCTACCTAAAAGTTTCGTAAATGCCTGATGTATCAACTCCTACCTTGTGTCAGAAATGTTATTTTCCTTTGTGTTATAGATTGGAATAAATGGGCAGGGAAGTTATTTCTGTGAAACCTGTGGGTGGAAGACGGTAGATATGCATAAATTACTGGTGATAAAGCAGATTGAGCAAATGGTTAAGAAAGCTTATGAGATCTTGACCTTTATGCAAAATACAATAGCAAGGAAGTCATAATGTATCTTTGCAAGATGCTGCAATGGCCAGAAGTAAAGTATTATATCTGATTTGGGGCATTACACTTTAGGAAAAAATTAGAAGACCTTGGAGATGTTCTACCAGCATAATTTTAAATACTTTGATGCTTTAGTTTATCTGTGAAATGATGTGGTTCTCCTTGTAGCAGTGGAGGCTCTAAGGTGTTCTTTTAGAGCAGTGTTCGCCAGCCTCCGGGCCACAGACTGATACCGGGCTTCGAAGCATGCAGGGGTGCAGCGGTAGCCGGAGCGCACCCAGCACATCTCTAAGAAAAAAGCCGAAGTAAACAAGCTAATTAATTAGGTGCCGCCCAGAAGCCAGTCTTCATTAGAGGAACTGAGGTGGAGAGGGTCAATAACTTTAAATTCTTCGGCATTAAGGATCGATGTGTCTCTCTCTGAAAAGTGTCAGAGGATCTGTCCTGGGACTAGCACATAACTGTCATTACAAAGAAAGCATGGCATCGCCTGTACTTTATTAGAAGTTTGTGTCGATTCAACATGTCACCTTGATCCTGACAGCCCTGTCTTTTCAGCCTGTCTGGGCTGGTGATTAAATTGACCAAACAGTAGAACAGCTGAACGCTCTATCGCCCTGGAAAGAGGAGCGAACACCGCATAGAGCAAGTGAAATCGGCAATCGCCTCTGATCTGGACCGACACTTACGTGCCGAGCGGCACCTAATTAATTAGCTCGTTTGTTTTGGCTTTTTTCTTAAAGATGTGCTGGGTGCGCTCCGGCTACCGCTACACCCCTACATGCTTTGCAGCCCGGTATTGGTCCGTGGCCCGGAGGTTGGGGACCACTGATTTAGAGGGATTAAAATCCTGAAGGATCTAAATAGATTAGACAAAGGAATTATTCCAGTTGGCAGAAGATTCAACAAACAGATGACAATGAAATGTAATAAGCAAACGAGCCAGATGTAACATGAAAATATTTTACTTCGACCTTATGGGTAGGTTGTGTGGTTGAAATAAATTAATTTGTGCAGCTCAAAAAAAGTGCTTAAAAGGGTAAAAGAAAAATTCAGGATTACAGGCAGAGGAAGTAGAGTAGAACCAAATTGTTCACGAAGTCCGCACTTTTAAGTACTTTTTAAAAATCATACTTTGAGACTTGATAAACAAATCTACCTTTTTAGTTTTGAAAATTACAGTTACAACAGTTGAAATGTATAATTTTAATTCTTCACATTTATGGTGATGGTACTCTCGGCTGTATCTGTTCAGTGATCACAGTACTCTTACCACTCCCTCTTGTGAGCTTATAGGATTCCTCTTGTTCTCACCTTCCACCTCTTCTATTTTCTGCAATATATGACACCTGCAGTGAGTCCACTGTGTTATATCTTTTCCTCCCTTATGTTTCCATTTAGAAGTAGAAGTCTCACCCAAGATCCATTTTCAATCCTGTGTAACTGCAGACAGTACAACATCTGTGTCTTTTATATCTTATTTCTTCATCACATCAAAGTAGACTGCACGTTGTAGGGACAGTGGTTTGGTACTAGATTAAGATTCCAGTATTTACAAGATGGTCCCTTCAATGGTAAGACTAAACGTAGACCAGGAGAATGATTTGTAGAGCACCTTCAATTAGTCTGCAGCCATGACCACATATCTGCAGTTGCCTGTCACTTTAATTCTACTGCTGCTAACTTGACCCTTCTGTCTGATGTCTCGTATCTTCTTTCAAAGAAACTTACATAAATTAAAGTGCACACTTCACTTTTCAACTAGGCCTTTTGTAATCCACAATGAATTCAATAATTTCAGGGAAGTTTTTACTAGTACATTTTGCTTTGGATTTTAAGCATTGACTGAATTTTTATTGTAAATTCAAGAAATTATTCTATTTTTCCTATTGACACCTTGCCTTGATTGATGTTCTGCCATTCATTAACTCTTCTTTTCATCCTCTTTTCTGTTCATCTTAACATTAATGTACCTCCAACTTTTCCTTGTTCTAATGTGAGATAATCAACCTGGAACTTCAAATCTATTTTCCCTCCGTAGATGTTGCTTGTCCTGGTGAATATTTCCAGTGTACTCAGTTTTTGTTTCTCTCTCAATAGTTTGCTATTGTGATAATGAATGAAAGTCTTAATTTTTTTAATCAAATAAAAAACTGCATTATGTTCTCTCAGAAATTATGCTGAGGAGGAAGATGAAGCTGATGAGGAGGAGGAGGAAGAAGAAGAAGAGGAGGAGGAGGAGGAAGAAGAGGAGGAAGAGGAAGATGACTATGAGGAGCGAGAAGGGCCTAGACTCAGATGTAAGATGTCTTTCTAGGGATTAATTTTCAATATTTTAGCTGTTTGGAATTTGGAGTAATTTGAATGTGTCTGATGACAACTGCCCAGAATGTTGTCATTTCTTGATAAGTGGTTGCAGAGTTAGTACACATATTGTTCGAAAGATCATGAACTTCCCCGATTTTAGGAAGTTCTCAGCTGATAAGAAAACTGCACATTTTGCATTGTATTCAACAAAGGAGCAAGGCAGAAAATGTTCAGCCAAATTTGTTGGAATCCATTATGAAGTATTGATAAGCGAGCCATTTAGATAATAGTACAGTTGGCAGAATTAGCATAGTTTTTTTGGAAAAGGTTATGGTGTGGTGTTTTTGACTAATTTATTGGGATTCTGAGGATGCAATGAATGGGGCGGATAAAGGAGATCCGGTAAATATGATTCAATTCAAGATTAATTGTCCTTCAACCATACATGAATAGTGGCGACTACACCAGAGAGACAGTGTTACTCTGGGGTCGAGTGCAAAACACGGTGCCAACAGTCACGCAGCATAAAGCACACACAAGATAGCGAGCACAAGTGGCATTACAATCCTGCAATAAGAATCCAAAACTCACTCCAGCAATCCAGTCAATAGAGCCAGTCTCTCACTGAGCGAACAGATGGGGCGGGTGGGGGGGGGCACGGTGCAGCACTGATTTCATTTGTAGAGACTGAGGTTATTGTAGCAATATTAGCTGATAATACAAAGCTAGGTAGGTTGTGACAACAATATGCAAAAGGCTACAGATGATTAAAGAAGTGGACAATAATTTGGTAGAGGAAGTGAGGACAGCATGAGGTTTGGTAGGAGAAATATAAAAGCAGGATCTTGTTCAAATAAGAATACACAGCAATCTGAATATCATTAAAGCTAACCTTGCAAGGCATTGGGACAGCAAACAGAAGTTTGCCTTATTTGCACCAGTAACAGAGACTACTTTGTAATGGTGAGGCTGCAAATAAAAACCTTAGTGTGTTAGGACAGCATTTGTTTGGATAGAAAATGAAGTTAACATTTCAGGCTCACCTGTGACAAATATTTGTGTTTGGGTTAGATTTCAAAAGGTGAAATTTCACGGTTGCAGTAAGTCATAGTTTTTCTCTGGTATTAACAAGCAATGTTTTTTTTTAATGCAGTTCAGAGAGTGTTCATTAGTTGCTCTGAAAGAAACAAACTATCTTAAGAAGAAATGTGAAGGGAGAGTCTAAATGAAATCAGATGAAGGATGTCGGCCACATGCTGCCTGACCTGATGTTCCTCCAGCATTTTGTGTAGTGTGTTACTGTGAGAGGAGGAAGGGGTGCCACTCAACAAGTTAGATGCTGAGAGGGTGCATTTAAGGCCAGTTTAAATTGAGATGAGGGTCTTGAAATCTTTGGAATTCTCTACTCCAAAAAGCTCTGGAGTCTGAATCGTTGAATTTATTCAAGGTCAAGTAAGTAAATTTTTTGATTGAAATAGGAGGGGAGGCAAAGGCATGTTTGGGCACAGGGAGCAATATGGCTAGAATGCCACTTGCTTGGAGAGCATAAATGAATCGCTGGTACCAATGTAGTGATCACATATAACTCTTGCTCATTGCAGCGAGACTCAGGAAAGCTGCCAAAGGAAGATCAGGGCCTCAGACCCGTCCTCAGAGACAGGCCAAACAGTCGGGGAAGAAACGGTCATCACACGTTCATGGCAGAAACACTCGACACAAGACGTCACCTGTCAATGGAGTGGACATTGATGAGCTGGTGAGTGCCAAGTGCCAGAATTTTGGGCCTGGCAACAAGGTAGTTATAATATGACAGGTGTTTGTCTGGAAATGTTTTAATCTTGTATACTGAAATCCAAACGTGAGATAAGATATTCAATTCCATGGAGACAGACCAACTTGCTTCTAGCCTCTGAAGCGATGTTGAAGATAAAGATGTGTGTAGATTTTCTGCTTTCGTTGCATTCATTTTTTGTTTATGTTTGTGTACAATTTTCATATCTAAATAATGCTTATATGGCTGTTAGATATAATAACTGTGGTTTTGAAACCGCATGCTATCACTTGGGGAAAATGGGGAAGTCATTTCTCACGATAACTGAAATATTGCTCAAGCCCCTAAAATATGACTCCATAAATTAGCACTTTCAATTAAGGGGGTTGTTGCCTTATTATTCCTAGTAGGTGATGTAATATTGAAAACTAATTTAAGTTTCAGTAGAAACATAGCACTGCTTTTAAAGTGCTTCTTATCTTGCATTAACCAAGTTGTTGTGTTGTGCAAACCAGCAAAGACTCCAGCTGTGCTGATTTTACTGAGAGCCAGTAGAGTTGGTCTTAGTTAGCCTAGATTTGGAGGGAGAAATTGTTTTGGATACCCTTATTCAGTCTGCAGTCTTTCTGGGAAGTCTTATGTAAGCACAACGTGTGGATAGATGAAGCAGCTGTAGTGACAGCCCACATCAGACCATGTCCAGTGTAATACAATCTGTGTGTTTGCCCAGGAGACCCTTTCTGTCATCTGGGCATGGGAGTCTCCATTCTGATGGCAAATTAGATAATGAAAAACCGGACTTAGAGATAACAATTTTTCATGGTAATCTACAACATGTTGCTTTTCAGTTGCAAACGGCACTTAATATAATATTTGAGGCCACGATGACTCTTTATTCCTTTCTGTAGATATTATCTCACCTGCTGAGTTCCTCCAGCAGCATTCTGTGTATTACCCTGTATTAAACAGATATTTTTAATAAATGATCCGGTAATTCAATCAGAGGCTGAATGTATTAACCAAAATTATTTCAGACCATTTCCTATCCCATTAAAGTGATAATCAAGCTTTGTTATTAAATTAGAGCTTTTTGTTCAGTAACTTTTAGTTTCTACATTGTGTATTATGTTTAAAAGTCAGAAAGGAATCCTTCTAGTAAAGAGATTGTTTACAACTCCCAGCATTTAAAATACTAAAGGACCCACAGCCTTTGCAGCCGGATGCCATGAGGGCATTCAAGTCTTGGATGTAAGAGTTGGGATCTGGAAGCAAGCTTTGAGAGAAAGGGGAAAGAGAACGCAGGAACAGAGCATACAGCTGTGAAGTAAGATAGAAAGTTACTCGTTTTCAATTTGATCTTGGGCAGACATCTGCTTAACATGGTTGAATTAAGCTGCCTATGAATTTTAGAACTTTGATCAATAGTTAAACCTTGGTCACAATTCACTCATATCCTAGAACATTAATATTTGGAGAAAAACAATTCAGCAGAATTATCATTCATATTCCTCCCCTTGCCTCACATTTTTAAAAAAAAAATTTACTTCTGATCCAGGGTCATGAAATTCTTGTTTTTGAGAAATCATTGCTGGCATTCTGGCTATGTTGTTGGGTCTTTTCTTCTCCATCTTTGAGTAGGTCAAGCAGGAAGACGCCAGGAAATTATTCTGGTCTCGACAAAGGGAATGACAAAATCATTGGAAGATTTTTGACAAATATCTCGGCAAAGACGCTCTTGAACCCCTACACTTTATGGATTATTGAAAGATGATTCATAGGTCATTAAGAAGGTTTTAAATAAGACTAATTGTATCTGTAGGCTGGGGGGTCCAATTAGTATTAGAATCCCAATCATGCAGTTGTATCTCGGGCTGTTTGTACTGCTGACAGTTGTTGCTGGCCTGCTGGGGTTAGAGAAAGTTGCAGCACTCTTCTCAGCTGTCCTGTTGTACTCCAGCCAAACAGAAGTGGGTTTGTCTTTCATGGACAGCAATTATCAGGAGACCAAATAAACAGTATCTACAGACCCGACCTGATAATCCGTACTCACTTGTCATACAGTTTCACTAGAATAGGCCAGTCCAGAATGTATTACGGTGTGTGTGTGTGTGTGTGTGTGTGTGTATATATGTATATACGCATATACATATCTTGTAAGGAGGCAGTGTAAGGAAAAAATGTTCTAAGAGTTGATTGAGGTGTATGGGCTTGTGAAATTTTCATGCTTTTTGTTGAAATGTTGAATGCTCCACCATATTTTGTTTTTTATAGAAATTTCTATGCTCTTATCCTTTAGAGACTAAATATTGCTTTGACAGTTTTCTTGCATTATTGAACTATACAATTTTAACAATATTTATTGCCAACATTATAAGGCAGTGGATTGGAAGTGGAGTTGAAATGGCTGCAAAGCATAGAGAAATTATTTCAAGAGCAGGAACAAAACAAATTCTTCCAGTGAAAGCGATTTAATTAATACAGAAAGGTATACTGTGCACTGAGTGGTAGATTGTATATCAAATGTATCGACCAAACAGTGAGGTTGCCAAGCTTAAATGATGGATGAACCTGCCTCTATTACATCATCAATGTGCGCCATCTTAAAATAAGTGAGGTATTTCTAGCTGTATGTTTTCCAATTATGCTTGGATTTTTAAAAAACACACAAAACAAATGGATAGAGTATTTGTTGGCAGTTTGTGGAAATCAGTGTTCCTATATTTAGCATGAGCCCAGGTTTTCTGAATGCCAGCCTAGTAGTTTCCTTGCACAATTGGTTAAAACCATACCATCTATTGGCATTTGTTTCTTATGGGGTGCGAGTGTTGTTAGCAAAGGCTTGTATTTATTGTCGGGCTAAATTGGTTCTTACTATGGTGAGACATCTTCTCAAATAACTACATTTAGTATGGTAAACTGCTATTGCCATGGCATTGGGTAAAGAGTTTCAATATTGGAACTTGTGATAAAGGAATAATCTGACAATGTTATCACTAGTAATATAGTAGTGCACATAATCCTTGGGCACCCTAGATTTTAATATGGTTTCAGAAGTAAATATGGCTTTTTAATATGGTTTCTAGTGCTTTTCTGCCATATATGAAGAATAAACTTCTCGGGCTTCCAGCTGTGTACAGGTATCAATTTTAACCCATGTTTCGATGACAAACTTTGCCATCTTCATCAGGGGTGATGGTTTCAGATGGTATGGCCTCTACAGGGTACTGAGACTGTCTGTGACTACCTGGAGAGATAGAAGCAACTGAGACACCCAAAGTCTGCAGAAGAACTGTGGCAAGTTCTCCAAGATGCTACTTTTCTTATAAAGCTGCACAACAGTGTACCTAAGAGAATTGATGCAGTTTTAAAGGCAAAGGGTGGTTACACCAAATATTGATCTGATATAGTTTCTTTTTACTGTTTATTGCCCTTAATGTGAGGTTATCCACTTTGGTAGCAAGAACAGGAAAACAGATTATTATCTGAATGGTTGCCAATTAGGAAAAGGGGAGGTG